>NW_017803852.1:130978-131426 GCF_001625305.1 Branchiostoma belcheri | reverse complement strand
TGTTACTTTTGATTAGAATATAAATATACTGTACTAGTACTCAACAAACAGTGTCGACATTACAGCCATATTACACCACTAGCAATAGGGGTGGGTACCTGTTCGGCTCTTCCAGGTCCAGAGGATCAGGTCCAGGTCCGGACCTGTACCTGTACCTGATTCTGAATACCGGAGTTTCAGTACCGAATTTTTTTTGCTAAATGATCATTGCTAAATACAATATAACGTTAAGTATATGTAACCACTACAATAATTTTCATTTTATTTTATTTTTTTATTTTTATTTATTTTTTATTTATTTTCTATTTTATTTTTTATTTCTGTTTTATTTTATTTCCATTTAATTTTATTCTATTTTATCCGTTCTATGCATTATCAAACTTCTCCTCTACTGCTAGAGCTACTAAAACTTCAGACCGAATATATTAAACATTTTAATTCGCCCCCT
>NW_017803852.1:119749-129167 GCF_001625305.1 Branchiostoma belcheri | reverse complement strand
ACTACATTATGTTACCATATTAGTTCAATTCAAAATTTCCAATTCTTTCACACAGGACGTGATTATTTAGTCAACCGCAGAAGATGCACTCCTGAACTCACCACTCCTCGGATATCTGGGGTATTACCATCAGGGCGTTTGGAACTCTCTCGTCTGCAAGAACAGACATTTCTCTCAGATATCGGAGTGGCGACAATGTCTGAAGGGGAAAAACCTTCATTTCTTCGGTGACTCTACGATACGGCAGTGGTAGGAACACTTGGTAAGAATCATGAATTTGACAGAAACGCAAATTCCGGAAGCTATATCCTGGACTGGACCATTATTTGCCAGTGATCCTGTTTATAACATAACGGTTAGCTATCGGTCCCACGGACCGCCGGTTCGATGTCCATGGACTCGCACGCCTTTTATCAAGTACGTCGCAAACGCAATTGATGAAATTAAAGGAGGACCAAACGTTGTGGTCGGCATCACCATGTGGGCACATTTCACCTCGTACCCTGTGGAGGTCTACATGAAAAGGATGGAGGCCGTCCGTGCTGCAGTAGAACGTCTGTTTCACAGGAGTCCAGAAACACTTGTAGTCATCAAGTCGGCAAACACGCGGGAGGGAGACACGATCACTGCCGGGGACTGGCACGCGTACAAACTGGACTTGGTGATGAGGGAAGTGTTCCGCGGGATGAACGTTGTTCTTGTAGATGCCTGGGAAATGACAAACGCGCAGCACTGGCACAAGGACGACATCCATCCTGCCGAGGATATCGTTACACAGGAATTAGAGTATTTCTGTTCATTCATTTGTCCCTTATGAATTCTCAAAGATTTGTTTATTGTTGATTAGGTCCGTTTATTCTAACCCAATTTTTTGCATGGTGATCTTAGACAACCTTGCAAAAAGTTTTTTAATTTTTTTTAAATTTTTTAAGCAAGGCTAAAGCATTAGAACATGGTCAGTACCCCCCAGCCAATGAGAGTCCTTCATTTTCTGTGGTTTTATCCCCAAACTGCAAAAAAACGGTGATACTTTTCAAAAAGTGTGGTACTAAAACTTGTTTGCACAAGATTAGAACCACACTTTTTGGTTAGTACCACATTTTTTTTGTTTTAATTAGAACTAGGTCCCTTCCTTGTGCAGGCTAATTACCCAAGCGACAAAAGGATTGAAACATGATTTATTGAACAAGAAAATCTGAAATTCATCATGAAAACCTAAAATATTGAAAAAGTTTGAAAGAAAACGCAGGACCAATGGCCATGTTGTAAATCAGATAGACCATGGGTTTGGGCTTCTTTACTGGGATAAAGTTTTCCCAACCTACTTGGGGACTGCCTGACACCTTCGGCTGTCGCCTCGAGAGTCAGGCAGTCCTTTTGTGGGCGTGCCAACACCATATCCAAGCAAGCTTGCAAGGTCCATGGTCTATTTATTACTTTAAGCATTTAAAGTAAAGTCGTACTATCCATTTAGCACTAAATGCAGATTACAATAGATGGAATTATCGGTTAGTTAACCCTCAACAGTACACTTTCTCGAACTAATTAATCTGTACACCGGACCCCAGAACAGTTTTTTGCTACTTTTTTTTGAAATTATCAACATGCTACCAGCTCAATTGTTTTGCAAATTGATGTGAACCTCTGAGCCCGCATTATGTACGAAAATCATACATTTTATTATTTTTTTTTGGTGAAAAAAAGACAAAAAGAAGAAATACTTAATTTTAAACCCTATTCAGACCGAGTGGTATTTTGAGGCCCGCGCCACTTTAATCTCAAAAAGCGCCTGAACGGCTTAAGCTCGAACCATCGAATTTGGTGACCTTTCCTAAAATGTATCTCGAAATAACTTAATATTTAGTTAAATAAGTTTATGATTATTTGTGTTGCCATGGCAACGGGTTTCTGACAGGCAGTTTTTTATCTTTAATTTTGGTTTGAACATAAACATTTTCTGGGTTTTATATTAAATAACTTTCCTATTTGACATTAATGACATCTTAGATGATTAAAGATAAGATAAACCATTTAGTATTATAATATATGCTAATTTGATTACGTCATTGGTCGAAATCCAAGATTGCGGACCATATTATTATCTCTGACGTCACATGACGTCATAATTACACCAAAGTTGTTGGAATTTAATTCCATTAGTAAACTATTCTCTGAAAATTTGGTGGCCATACGATAAGTGCATAAAAAACATATACAACGGAAATAAAGTAATGTATAAGAATGCCAGTGTATCCAATCTGCAACTGACAGGGGAAGGTTTCAGGGATTAAAGAGCATTTATTACGTTGTCGTTCTTAGATTTTGTTTTAATTACCAACAGATAATCATTAGGTTCAGGGTTGGAGTTTAAATCTGACCAGATTTAAATCCAAGTATATAAATGCGCAGTAAATCGCCGGAAACGTGACTTTGTGTCGTATTTATTCCCTTTTGAAAGACTTAAAAGAAAACGCCTCTGCAGTTTCTTAATCATTACAAGTGATGAAAGTCATTTCTGTATCGTTTACATATAATTTAAAATCTACTCAGTACAATCAATTCGAACATAATATCTCTCTAAACAGTTGTCGTTACTATATCATAAGGTCCTGGTATTTGGAGAACGTCGACTGGTCAATTCCCCGTATTTGTATGTATGTACAGGTATTACAATTTTCATGGTGAAAATCCAGGAGAAGTTATGCTTACTTTCTGGCGTTCCCAAGCAAGGATGGTACAATGCGTGACTTAAGATTCTGTAGGGCTGAAACCTCTGTAAATTGTAATGCAGTTTGTGGACTGGTAGTTGTATTTTCCTCTCTTACAAAGTTCAGGACAGCTGTTAGCCATTTCAAACATCACATTAACACTAAGAGCAATGTTAACAGTAATGCTACCTGAGTAAAAAAAAACGTATGATGGTATCACAATAATTGACATACAATAAATACAAATATGCTAATATCATACATGTGCATTAACAACATCATCAGCTGTAACTATGGACGATACCATAGTACTTGTACCGCAGGCTGTCGACCTATTCTGATGCGGTACATTAAACATTGCTTAAATGCAAAAGTACTTTAGTAACAAAAACTTATATTCAACAAAGCTTTTAAATCGCACATTGATGACATACTTTATAGTCAAGTCACAGAAATTATGCAACTTTTGGCATATTTTGATGCTTATCAAGGCCCGGCTTGTTTTTGTTCCAAATTAGTTTTCTTTAAGCCTTGCTTTACATACAGTATAACAAACACCAAAAAGATAAAGACAATCAAATATCAGTATTCAAAAAACTATATACAGCTCAATACGTCACAACAAAATCGTTGTCCATACTCGTACATGTAGTCCTATTCCGCGCCGGTCGTGCAAGCTCATCGCTGTTGTAGGCCACAGAGAACGTGGCACAGAGGGTCCTCTTTTTTCAATGATTTAACTTTTTAAGCAAAATGTGTGTTTGTTTCTGATATTGTATTGAACTGCCAAAAAACAGTTACTCAAGCAACTGGATATGATTTTGAAAACGTCAGACGTTTCAGCTAGTATCCACTAGCTTTCGTCAGTGACTGAGAGACCAGAGGGGAAAGCAGGTTTATATATACAACCTGTTGATTGATATGCAAATAAAGTGAAGACAAATTTTTGGAAGTCGAAAAAGGAACAAAAGTCAGACAAGTCAAGACAAGATGATGCAAATTAGTCTGAAAGCTCCTGTTATACAGGACAGGAGCTTAAGTGTTGTCTGTCCTCGGGGCTGGGAGTGCCAAATCCCAAGTGCCGGAAAGATCGACCCGTAGCCCCCCTTCCCTGTTGAGGGTGGGGTTGTACATTCTTTCATATATTGCCTCTTTAACACCCCGTTCCCACCAGCGTGTTTCGCGGTCTAAGACATCTGTGGACTCGAGTTTGAAAGAGTGACCCTGGTTGTGTTGTAGGTGGTGGAAAATAGCTGAGGAGTAGCCGTTGGCACTAGGTCGGCAATGTTCTTTGTACCTTACTTTAAGCGGTCGACTTGTCTCTCCGATGTAGGTGTTGTTACAATTGGGCTCCTCACATTTGAGTCTGTAAATAACATTCGCCTTGGTACCCTTGTGAGGTCGGTCCTTAGGGTGTACCAGTCTTTGTCTGAGGGTTGAGTGAAGTTTGAAGTTAGTGGCTATGTTGAAGTTTTGGAAGATCCGTCGGAGTTTCTCAGATACTCCTTGGACATACGGAATAGTAATGTTGGCCTTGTTTTTGTTGGTCAATGGTTTGCACTTCTGGGTTTTCTTAGACTGATCTGAACGTTTGAGCGCTCTGTTGAAAGTCCAGTTTTGGTAGCCACATTTAGCCAGGGCACTTTGGAGGTGTCTTTGTTCGTCCGTTTTGGCTTGGTCTGAAGTGACAATGTTGTCTGCACGATGGAAGAGAGTTTTGATCACTGCTAGTTTGTGTTCCAAAGGGTGGTGGGAATCAAAAGCCAGGTACTGATCAGTGTGGGTTGGTTTCCTGTACACTTCGAAACGAAGGTTACCATCTTCCTCTACGATAGTTTTGGTGTCTAGGAAAGGGAGCATGTTGTCATGGCTTGGCTCCTGTGTGAACTTGATGTTGTCATCTATCTGGTTGATGTGGTCGAAGAAGTCAGCAGCTACCCTCTTTTTCAATCTGCACCAAGTGTCATCTACATATCGAAACCAGTTGGCCGGGGGAGTGTCATTGAAAGTGCTGAGGGCTTTGTTTTCAAACTTCTCCATGTACAGGTTTACAACAATTGGTGAGACTGGTGATCCCATAGCACAGCCGTGCATTTGTTGGTAGAACTGTCCTTTGTAGGTAAAGTATGTGCATCCTAAGCAGGGTTCTAGTAGCTCACAAACTTGGTCAACGGATAGGTTGGTTCTATCTGCAAGTGTATCATCGGCTTCCAAGGCTTCCTTGACTACTGTCACTGCTTCCTTGGGTGGTATGGAGGTGAAAAGTGAGCACACGTCATACGAAGTGATGGTTTCATCATCCTCTACATGAATGTCTTTGATTTTGTTGACAAAGTCGGCACTATTCTGTACATGGTGCTGAGATTTCCCCACTAGTGGTCCTAAAATCTTGGCTAGAAAACCTGCTAACTCATAGGTGACAGAGCCTATACTGGAGACTATGGGTCACCCTCAACAGGGAAGGGGGGCTACGGGTCGATTTTTTTGCACTCCCAGCCCCGAGGACAGACAACACTTAAGCTCCTGTCCTGTATAACAGGAGCTTTCAGACTAATTTGCATCATCTTGTCTTGACTTGTCTGACTTTTGTTCCTTTTTCGACTTCCAAAAATTTGTCTTCACTTTATTTGCATATCAATCAACAGGTTGTGTATATAAACCTGCTTTCCCCTCTGGTCTCTCAGTCACTGACGAAAGCTAGTGGATACTAGCTGAAACGTCTGACGTTTTCAAAATCATATCCAGTTGCTTGAGTAACTGTTTTTTGGCATATCGTATTACCTGGATGTCTAACCTTCATCGACGTATTGTATTGAACTACTTATTTAAACGTGTTTGGATAGATTTTAACGGTCGGATGCCGCATCACATACTCATAGTCTGTAAGGTTTGTTAACCCAGTAAAAGTTTCGTGTGTATTGCATTTGTCAGGTAAGGCCACACCAATTTATTTTCTTGGTTAACGGATTTTTGTAGAAAAAAATGGAGCGGGCGGGCGAAAAAAAAATAAAAATAAAAATTTGATACTACCTGCCATACAGCCATGTAGTGTGAAATCCAGACTGCTTATTAAGTTACGAAAATACTGGGAAAGAAACAAAAGGCAAGAGAGGATGTACCGTATTGTGTTTTATTTGCTATCCACACCATTGGGTTGATAATCTTTTCGTACACGAGCAAAATGCAGAAAACAAGTTTTAGCATGTTACTTCCAAGTTCCACCATCATCATATGTACTCTAAAACATGACACGAATGTTAACTCTCACAAGCAATTTTAACTTCAAAGGGGACAAAATTTATTCAATTTTACATGTACTGTACCTAGATTCTGCTTTGATCCAAAGTTCCAGCTTTCTCAAACAATTTAAGCTTCCGCATTTTGTCCGCCATGAGGCTCCAGAACAAAACAAATGACTGAGCCAACATGGTTCCAGAACATCGCATCTGATTGGTCAGAAAGTAAAACAATCCACGATTGGCTACTTTACGTCATGTGACTATGTGTGCAGGAGCGCCTCTAGCGACATTGGTAGGAACTGCAGCAATTTCATTGGGGTCTCCCTGTTCAGGGTATTACCGGCCTGTGGGGTCTAAACTATGACGTTTTTTTTATTTTTATTTTCATTCGGCGAAAAAGCAAGCGGCGAATCCGTTAACCAAGGAAATAAATTGGTGTGGCCTAAAATATGTCTTAGGGTTTTGTGTTATAGCATAGAAAAGGTCGTGGTAAAATAGAATTCATAAAATCATGAGGCTGGCTAGTCTCGCTGGCTTTACCATACATAATGATAATAATCTGTAAGGTGAGGCATTTTATCAGGGATTCGCACTGCGCAATGTTACGGATTTTGAGAGTGATTTTTTCAAGAAAAGCAAGAATGGTGTAAGTTCTGGGTTCCTGGGCCAGAGGTTTTGTCCGGTATTGTTTGTATTTAGATGTGTCCTGTGGTCTAGTGAGGTATTACGGGTGCAGGTAAAGGTTAACCCTATCTAGACCGGGGGGGGGGGCTAAAAGTGCCCGCGCCAACTTTGATGTCACATAGCGTCTGAATGGCTAGGGCTAGAATGACCAAACTTGGTGACTTTTCCTAAAATATTGTTGGCAACAATTTTCTATCATTGAAATAAGATAATAATTTTTGTGTTGCCATGGCAACGGGTTTCTGACAGGCATTTTTTGCTAAATTTTCGAGTCAAGGTAAATGTTGGGACCCTCGTCGTCTTCTTCCTCGGTACCCGAGCCTTGTGGCACTGGGGACTTGATGTTGGTGTGGGTCTGAGAATCTCGTGCCTTTTCCGAGCTAGGAAGGAGTGGTGGGACGTTGAGGTCGAGGTAAATGTTGACGCCCTCTTCTTCTTCCGTCTCCGAGCGTTTTGGTTGTGAAGAGTTGACGTTGGTGTGGGTCCGAGGTTCCGGTGTTTTCTCCGAGCTAGGAGGGAGTGATGGGTCGTTAAGGTCGAGGTAAATGTTGGGACCCTCGACCTCCCCTATTCCCTCCGTCCCCAAACCTTGTGTGTTAGAAGAAGCCTTGTGATGTGGCGATGGCGCCGTTCCCAAGCCTCGTGGTTGTGATAAGACGTTGGAGTTGGCGTAGGCGTGATTCTGTGTAAGTGGATCCGGAATCTCTACCACTTTAGTCGTGTCCGGTGGGTAGTAGTCTCTGCCTTTGCCTGGCCTGTCGGACTTCGGAGGTGGGTTTGTGGTCTTCCTCTCTTCTTTCCTCGAGGCTTTGTTGGGCTTATTGCTTCGGGGATGAGGGTCTTGGTTGGATGTTGCACCTCTTGGTCCCTCCAGGTCTGCAGCATACACAGGGTTTTCCAGCTGCGAGGTTTCGGCATACGGATCAATGGGTGTGTCGTCCGGGATCTCAGCATACGTGTGGTGAATTGGCAGAGGGTTTCCAGTGGCAATAGTAGCGGGTGGTGGCTGCACTTTTTGTAGTGTGTCAGAGGCAGCGCCATGACGTGGGGATGACGACACTTCCAAGCCTTTTGGTACCGGTAAATTCCACACTGTCGTTTGCGCGCCAGGTGGGTAGTAGTCAGAGTCGCTGCCGTTGCTTGGCTTGTCCGACCGTGGAGGTGGCTCTGGGGGCTTCCCCTCTTCCATCCCCGACTGATGTGATGAGGAGTCGTTGACTTCGTTGGGTTTGTTGCTTTGAGGATGAGGGTCTTGGTTTGATGTTGTACCTCTTGGTCCCTCCAGGTCTGCAGCATACACGGGGTTTTCAAGCTGCGAGGTTTCGGCATACGGATCAATGGGTGTGTCGTCCGGGATCTCAGCATACGTGTGGTGAGGCTTCCCAGTGGCGATTACAGTGGGTGGTTGCAGGACGTTTTGGTAGAGGTATTCTTCCGATAGCGGCTGCGGTGTTGCGACGCCGAAGATGTCGCCATTTTTGCCTTCTGCGAAGCCTGCGGCAAGCGGTCGCGACCTTGTACAGGAAGAAGAGAGCGATGCCTGCACTTGACCCGGTGACGATAATCATCACAGTGTGCCATTCTCGCCCATCGCTGCCCAACATTAGTGTGGGCATGTTCAGCACTAAGGACAGGAACATTAGTGTAAGTGTTGGCATGTTCAGCACTAAGGACAGGTACAATAGTGTTAGTGTGGGCATGTTCAGCACTAAGGACAGGGACAGTAGTGTTAGTGTGGGCATGTTCAGCACTAAGGACAGGGACAGTAGTGTTAGTGTTATACATTTTCAGCACTAAGGACATGGACAGTAGTGTTTGTGTGGGTATGTCCAGCACTAAGGACAGTGACAGTAATATTAGTGTGGGTATGTTTAGCACTAACGACAGGGGCAGTAGTGTTAGTTTGGGCATGTTCAGCACTGAGGAAAGGGACAGTAGTGTCAGTGTGGGCTTGATAATTTCTAAGGAGAGGGGCAGTAGTGTTAGTGTGGGTATGTTTAGCACTGAGGACAGGGACAGTAGTATTAGTGTAAGCATGTTCAGCAGTAAGGACAGTAACAGTAGTGTTAGTGTAGGTATGTTCAGTACTAAAGACAGGGGCAGTAGTGTTAGTGTTCTACATGTTTAGCACTAAGGACAGGGACAGTAGTGTTTGTTTGGGTATGTTCAGCACTAAGGACAGGAACGTTAGTGTTAGTGTGGGCATGTTCACCACTAAGGACAGGGACAGTACTGTTAGTGTGAGCATATTAACCCTAAACAGTACACCTGGGGTCCGCGCGGTCACCCCAGCCGGCTTTCGATCATAATGGATACACTGGCGTTCTTATACATTACCTTATTTTCGGTTTTATATGTTTTTATGCATTCATCGTATGTCTACCAAGTTTTCAGAGAATGGTGTAGTAATAGAATTAAATTTTAATAACTTTGGTGTAATTATGACGTCATATGACGTCAGAGCTAATATTATAGTCCGCCATATTGGATTTTGACCAATGACGTCATTAAATTAGCATATTATATGCATATTACATGATTTAACTTATATTTAATTATGTAAGATGTTATTAATGTTGGAAAAGAAGTGTAATTTTATATAAAACTCAGAAAAATTTTATGTTTAAACCAAAATTACTTTTATTTTCAAAAAAACTACCCGTTGCCATGGCAACACAAAAAAACATCAACTTACTAGTATAAAACTAATATGAACTTTTTTCCAGAGACATTTTAGGAAAGGTCTCCAAATTTGATACTTCTAGCGCAAGCCGTTTAGCCGCTATC
>NW_017803852.1:67306-117859 GCF_001625305.1 Branchiostoma belcheri | reverse complement strand
CATCGTATGTCTACCAAGTTTTCAGAGAATGGTGTAGTAATAGAATTAAATTTTAATAACTTTGGTGTAATTATGACGTCATATGACGTCAGAGCTAATATTATAGTCCGCCATATTGGATTTTGACCAATGACGTCATTAAATTAGCATATTATATGCATATTACATGATTTAACTTATATTTAATTATGTAAGATGTTATTAATGTTGGAAAAGAAGTGTAATTTTATATAAAACTCAGAAAAATTTTATGTTTAAACCAAAATTACTTTTATTTTCAAAAAAACTACCCGTTGCCATGGCAACACAAAAAAACATCAACTTACTAGTATAAAACTAATATGAACTTTTTTCCAGAGACATTTTAGGAAAGGTCTCCAAATTTGATACTTCTAGCGCAAGCCGTTTAGCCGCTATCTTAGATCAAAGTTGGGCCTCAAAAGCACCTTCAGTCTGAAATGGGTTTAAAAATCGGGTATTTTTTCTTGTCTTCTTTTCTTCACCAAAAAATAGAAAAAGTTCAAAATGTATGATTTTTGTATGTAATGTGGACACAGAGGTTCCCACATCAGTTTGCAAAACAATTGAGCTGGTAGCATGTTGATAATTTCTAAAAATTAGCAAAAAACTGCTCTGGGGTCCGCGCGGACCCCAGGTGTACAGATTAATCAGTCCGGGAAGGTGTACTGTTGAGGGTTAAGCACCAAGGACAGGGACTGTAGTGTAAGTGTGGTCATGTTCAGCACTAAGGACAGGGACAGTAGTATAAGTGTGGGCATGTTCAGCACTAAGGACAGTACAGTAGTGTTAGTGTGGCATGTTCAGCACCAAGGACAGGGACAATAGTGCCAGTTCGGTCATGTTCAGCCCTAAGGACAGGTACAGTAGTGTTAGTGTGGGTATGTTCAACACTAAGGACAGGGACAGTAGTGTTAGTGTTATACATGTTCAGCACTAAGGACAGGGAGGGTAGTGTTAGTGTTGGTATGTTCAGCACCAAGGACAGTGACAGTAGTGTTAGTGCGGGCATGTTCAGCACTAAGGACAGGGACAGTAGTGTTAGTGTTGGCTAGTTCAGCACCAAGGACAGGGGCAGTACTGTTAGTGCGGGCATGTTCACCACTAAGGACAGGGACTGTAGTTTTAGTGTTGGCATGTTCAGCACCATGGACAGGGAAAGTAGTGTTAGTGCGGGCATGTTCAGCACTAAGGACAGGGACAGTAGTGTGAGTGTGGGCATGTTCAGCACCAAAGACAGGGAAAGTAGTGTTAGTGCGGGCATGTTCACCACTAACGACAGGGACAGTAGTGTTAGTGTGGGCATGTTCAGCACTAAGAACAGGGGGTCAACCATGACAACAAAACATCAACAGAATATGACGAAATAATTATAAAGCATGCAACTACGGTTGTTTGCAATCCTTTGAAAGTGGACAATATGGTAAATACATATATATTCCTATCTCAATCTCAAATGCAAATTTCTCACAAATTTTTTATCTGTTTGATTTTCTACGAGACTGTATTTTTTCAATCCATTTTGAAAGGCATTTGTGGAAAGCTTAGGAAAGAGGAGGACCATATATGCATTTCTAATAATAAAAATATAGGTTGTTTTGCTAAGAAAAACTAATTGTATCAGGACGGGAGTCATAACTGTCTATCTTTAATGAAAAATATACATTTTCAGATAGGCAATGCAAACTGACTGCGTCAGCTACAGTTAACATAAGTATATGGAGTTCACAATGCCTTTTAATTTGTATCCGCATTAGTACAGTTTGTGTACCTGCCCTTCTGCGTAACAAACCATCTTTGCAGGCATCTAGCTATATTGCACCTAGCGATCTCCCGATCTTCTCACATCTTACTACTACAAGATTTGTTTAAAGTTTTCTAGTTGATACTTACTGTACTGTACTTTGAGATTTACTCTACGATAGAACACGTGGATTTTGGGTTCATAACTCTGAAGGTATCAATACATTAGAAATCATAACATACTAGCAGATTCCCATAATATCATACATTGGCCAATTTATGTTATCTTCACTTACGACATGCGAAAACTTATATTTTAAGTATAACTGTAACATTAATCATGTAACTGTAGTCCCAGTTATATAGTTGGATTTTTTTCTAACTGTTCAGTTGGATCATGTCAAATTCCTTTGCTGTCAGCAGAATGGGTTAGAACAGTAGTAGTGTTGGTTGAAGTGCGATTTTGCTGAAATGTCCTACCGGCTTAAGTCACCAGTTAAAGTCCACACAAGAACGTCTCAGTCGACCAGGAAAAATTGCAGTCCTGTTCTAATCTTTTTGTCGTTCGCGAGAGTTTTCGTTGAGTAGTTAACAAAATTCGTGACCAGTCCAGAGAGCGTCACCCTTACTGACTGAGGTCGTTGCTACAGGTGCTCCACAACATGAGACAACCGCACCCATTCATGTCATGGTAAATTAGAGGAATACAATAAAAATAAAAGATTAATCGAGTGAAATTTATGACTACTAAGAACCTTTTACAACGCTTTTGTGTAAAGATGTAATTACCCTGGTAAATTGGCAAACAGTTGAAATGCCCAAACACGGTGGTCGGTTGCTAGGCTTAAAGTCGCATTACTAGGGAGGTATCGGGTTACAGAACGTGTTCGAACGTGCACGTGGCCGCGCGGGAGTCCCAGGCCGGCCCGAGGGCAACGGGTAAAATTTGAAAATAAACAAAAGTAATTGGAGAGTAAATACTCGTCAAAATAAAATGTAATAAGTGATTTTGTTTACCTCAAATGTTATTCTTGCACTGCCTTTGCTCCACTTTGTGTACATTTGCTTCCGAATGAGATCAATTTCGGATTTCAAAAAGAGTTCACGAGAACCAAACAACTGATTTTAAGAGGCCCCGAAAATTAAAAATAAGGTTAAATTTTTGGATTTTTAGAAATATTACAGTAAATTTAAACTTTCTGTCTTAGGATTTTTTTATTTTTTAACTAAAACTCGACTTACAGTCAAAAGAAGAGCTAAAAACGCAGTGTTTTTACTTTAAATACCGATAATTCATAATCGCGGCCATATTTAAAAAAAATTCAAACAGAAATCTGCGGAAATCGTTCCTCTTCCAAACAAGACTTCAATGAGGTAATTTGAGCGATTTTTGGGAATGGTTAAAATACCATGTTTGCACGCATGCTGTGCCACTTGGATATGGGGACCTGGATTTTATAACAGCGTCAACAAGAATTCTGACCTTCAAGGTCACCCACGATGACGGCAGTAGCTTCGTTACATGTTACATATCCACAATAAAATCACGGCATAGATGTAATGTTTTGAAAACGGTTCATATTTGTGGAAAGGTGGATTTTTCCTGTTCCGTGGTTCCCAGGTAAAAAAGGACTTGAAGTAGCCGGTTGTAGCGACTTTACTGTAAATGACCGCGGGTAACCCCAGATCGAACGCCCGCTCTATTTGAATGACGTCATATCTAACAAGATTCGCGGGTTCGGGGGATTCGATCTCCATAGTAGCGGAGTGGGACTTTTGGTCCCAAATCTGACCATCGTGAAAACGAAGGTTGAATTCCTTTATTCTACATCTACCCTCGAAGGTCTGACCGAAGGACAAAATAAATGCATTTGTTATCATTAACCACACACATGTCTAAACAGGAACATATTTACAAAACACAAAAATCTGGTAAAAAATCATACATATACTTAGATGTTTTAGTTTCTTAGGGTATCATAGTTTTCGTTTTAAAAAACATATTCGCCATCTTCATACATCACAGACAATCAAAGGATTTTTTTTTCGTTTCATTCCCAGAGGCAGACTTGTCAGAGCGTACAATCACTCTGGACATGCTTTATTACCTCCATGAAAAAATGGAGGTATTGTTTTTGGCGTGTCCGTCTGTGTGTCTGTGTTTCCGGAACTTTGTGGTCAGCATAACTTCAGAACGCCTTTATGGGTTGTGATGATATTTGGTATGTTGGTAAGTCTTGGAAAGACAAAGGTCAAGGTCAAATATGGTCCTCCTGGTGGATGACCTTGGTAATGCAAAAGAAATTCCGGTTTTAGTATCTTTTGTCGAGAACATACCATGGTCTTGCCTTTTTGGTGACAGATTGCTTTTCCTGTCAGGAATAAGTGGTGTGGGTTTGGTCCCCCTAGCGGCTTGTTCTGGAACTGCAGGGGACCTTCTGGTGAATTCTTTTAAAGCCTTTAAGTCCAGATAGGAACAACTTCATCATTTTTGTGGGTAGCTGAAATAGAAATGTACATAATTAGATATAAATTATTCAAATGAAGACTTAAGTTGCATAATTAAGGAGCGAATTCTATAATCACAGTGTTTTATACATAGTACTTTTATACATGTAATCTATTTAATCTATGGAAGGTGAAACATCAGTACAGTACATACCATTTTTTTTTCTAATCAGTGCAGAGTGAACCTGATCTTAACATCGTATAACGATGATCTTTGGTTCAATATGGCACATCAATTCCCCTCGCTTGATTACACATACGTACCCTTATCAAATACATTATACATAATACATAATTACATGGTACATTATTGTCAAAAAGTAGAAAATCTCTAGGAGGAATTCAACAAGAATCTGTTTACTGCAGTCTTGAACTTAGTCATGTTAGGACTGTGAGGGAAAACCGAGGCTGGTAAGGAGTTCCACAGCCTGCTAGTCCTTGGTACATATGAGGACATGTGAAGCTGAGTGTTGGATCTTGGCACTTTAACAAAGTAAGGGTGCCCACTTGTAGTTGAGCGAGTTACTCGCGTTCCAGATACTTTGGTCGGCAAAATTCCAGTGAGTTCCTCTGAGGGTTGCAGGAAGACGTGCCGGTAAAAGGTACTTAAACTGGCTACTTTTCTCCTGTGTTCTAAGGGATATATTCCAACCATTTGCGGATCCCTAATTTGGAGCTGACGTACAGCTTTCTTCTGAATGCTGTCAAGAAGTTTAAGTGCAGTTGCACCAGCTCCGCTCCATATTGGGGAAGCATATTCCATGAGAGGACGAATATATGCCTTACATACCGTTATTCGAGCCTGAAGGGGGAGGAGGTCTCTGGTGCGCCCAAGGATGTATAACCTCCTGGCCGTCTTCTTGGCAAGAATTTTGATGAACGGAGTCCAGGATAGAGTATTGGTAATGGTAACACCAAGAAGGGTAATGCTATTAGTAGGCTTTAGTTCTTCATTCATGAAGTACAGAGGAGGGTGGTTCTGTTCTCGTTTCCTACTAATAATCATCTCTTCAGTCTTTCCAGCATTAAATGTAATGCACCAGTCACAGGCCCATTTGTCTATCTTGTCCAGATCACAATGTAGGCTTACAGCACATGTGTTTCTGAGCCCAGGATTTTTAATGACAACATGTAAGGTCGAATCATCTGCAAAAAGGTGAAGATCGTTCTTTAGATGAGATGCAAGGTCATCAATAAAAATCAATTATGCAAATGATGACCTAATTTGCATGTATTATGTTAACATGTAGATGTCTTTTGCATGATTAATAAGGATAAAAACTCATATTTTTCATGGAAGTATCAGATCTCGGAATTCTTGTTCAGTTTTGGAGGCTTTGGAAGCGCTGAAGGTCAATTGCCTTGAGGTATTTGTATTGACAGATCAGGCCTAATTATCATAGAGAACCAAGGAAGCGATCGGGTAGACATATTTAGCAGGTTTGGCAAATTTGTTCCCACGATCGTCAAATGTTAGGGCCAACTGGTCTTGCCATTGGACCGAATGGAGATTTGGTGGTGAAAACTTTAGAAAGGTTCCACATAGTAACTATTTTTTCCACGCGAGGTTGAATATCCATGGCCGCCGTTGTATAAGTTAGGTTCACAACTTGCTGTGAATATTGCTATCTTATTATTATGTGTCCTGTAACAACAAGACTATGATAAACACTGCAAGGTCACAGCATGATATTATTTTTGCGTTCGAAAGCTCCGTTTTTTGCTCAATTCAGTAATTTTAGTTTCAACAATAGAATTTTGTGGGTTTTATGTCACGTTACACATGGTTTGTAATATTGATAATATAAAATGTAATTTGATGTAAATTCTATTATCAAAAATTCATAATTTGTACTAATTTGTGTAATTTTTGACGTCATTGGTGTTGCTATGGACACCCTAATATTCTATTATAAACTATGTTAAAGTTACGTTGTATGACTTTGAATTTTTAGGGAATGACCTATCTATACCGTTTAGGCTAATAAAATCACATAAAGGACGTCATAATGACGTCATATGACGTCATAACGAGATCAAAATTCCTGTTATTATTTCTTTTACTAGTTCATTGTCCTCTGAAAGTTTGGTGGTCATACGATATACCTTTCGCGAGTTCTGTCCACCCCCCACCCCCGCCCCACGAAGCCCCCAAAAGCCCGGTCTATTATATTCGGTGATTTTAGACTTGCAGAGCTGACGATCAAAAATACTTTAGAATGTGGCTGTAGTCGTTAGCTGGAGAGTTCGGTCCGTGCTGGAGATTTTGCATAATCTTTGGTTTAATCTGCAGCACAGGCTTTTCTCGTCTTCCGCACGGCCTTTCTATTCACATGTTTAACTTTCAAGCGTTCAAAAAACCACAAATAGTCCAAATTCCATATAGAGTACATCGTGCACGCTACCACCCAACTCAATTACTGGTCCTCCCCTAAAGACCCACGGCGGTCGGTTGCTAGGCTAAAAGTCGCATTACTAGGGAGGTATCGGGTTACAGAACGTGTTCGAACGTGGCCGCGCGGGAGTCCCAGGCCGGCCCGGGGGCAACGGGTAAAATTTGAAAATAAACAAAAGTAATTGGAGAGTAAATACTCGTCAAAATAAAATGTAATAAGTGATTTTGTTTACCTCAAATGTTATTCTTGCACTGCCTTTGCTCCACTTTGTGTACATTTGCTTCCAAATGAGATCAATTTCGGATTTCAAAAAGGGTTCACGAGAACCAAACAACTGATTTTAAGAGGCCCCGAAAATTAAAAATAAGGTTAGATTTTTTGATTTTTAGAAATATTACAGTAAATTTAAACTTTCTGTCTTAGGATTTTTTTAGTTTTTAACTAAAACTCGACTTACAGTCAAAAGAAGAGCTAAAAACGCAGTGTTTTAACTTTAAATACCGATAATTCATAATAGCGGCCATATTTAAAAAATCCCTAAGACAGAAATCTGCGGAAATCGTTCCTCTTCCAAACAAGCCCTCAATGAGGTAATTTGAGCGATTTTTGGGAATGGTTAAAATACCATGTTTGCACGCGTGCTATGACACTTGGATATGGGGACCTGGATTTTATAACAGCGTATACAAGAATTCTGACCTTCAAGGTCACCCACGATGACGGCAGTAGCTTCGTTACATGTTACATATCCACAATAAAATCACGGCATAGATGTAATGTTTTGAAAACGGTTCATATTTGTGGAAAGGTGGATTTTTCCTGTTCCGTGGTTCCCAAGTAGAAAAGGGCTTGAAGTAGCCGGTTGTAGCGGCTTTACTGTAAATGACCGCGGGTAACCCCAGATCGAACGCCCGCTCTATTCGAATGACGTCATATCGAACAAGATTCGCGGGTTCGGGGGATTCGATCTCCATAGTAGCGGATTGGGACTTTTGGGCCCAAATCTGACCATCGTGACCTGACATTGAACAGCCGGTTTGTGTGAACTTTTGGACTTTGACCCTCCCTAGAAAGTCACAGGTTGGCATAACTGTATTCTTGTCTTTAAACATGGCTGCTGCAGTCTACAGCTGGATACCTGAGTCTGTCCTGGAGATACTGCAGATCCCCGGTCTGAGTCTGCAGACGTTTCTTGTCTTCTGAACGGCCTTTCTCCTGGCTCGTACCTCCTGAAGCGCCGCGGAAACCTGCCCCCCTACCCGGCAGGACGTGTGCCTGTTCTCGGGCACCTCCTCGCCTTTGGCCGGGAACCTCCCCTAAAGCTGACGGCGTGGAGGCGGCAGTACGGGGACGTCTTCACCGTCAGGATGGGGATGGAAGATGTGGTGGTTCTGAACGGCTACACTGCCGTCAAGGACGCGCTCGTGGACAGGTCCGAGCTGTTCGCCTCGAGGCCGCCAAACTTTGGTGCGATTTTCGGCTTTGGAAAAGGTAAGTTATAGACCCTCTTTCTTATAATTTTCCATTTTTGGTGGAGTGAAGTGTCATTTTACGCAATATCTAACTGTCAGCATGTTTACATTGTACCGCTGGCATTTTTACACAATGTTTTCAAATTATTCTATCTCTTTATCAGGTCAAAAACCCTTGCCTGCCTTTGCACTGCTGTGGCGTAATTACTTCCGCATTCGGTGCGTTTCGCTGCGGTGCGATGCGTGCATGGGAGACTGATACCCTAAGCCCGGACATATACAGGGCTATACATGAGTGATAATATAAGATGTTACTTAGGAAAAATAGCGTCTGTATGACGAAAAGACAAGACAGAGAACAAGAAAATGCAACAAAATCCATACCCGTTTTACAATAGACTGACCCCCTGACCCAAAGTGACCCGGCCTGCGCCATTTTACATTGCACAAAGACTGCCATGCCTCTAAAAATTGATTTCATCCTGGTTATCACAAAATAATTTTTTTTTCAACACACGTCGATTGGGCCGTGTATGGTCCCAAAAAGTATAGGTCCGATCGCATTGAACAAGTGTTCAACTTAGGCAAGGTTAATTGAGGCAAAGGTTTATTGAGGCAAGTCCCTTATATCTATGGATAAAAAGGGAAAAAAAAATAATTGTTGTGGCCAGAGCCAGGGTTTTAGAGATGGTCTCTTAGGCTATATTGACTGCATGGGTATAGGAATAAGATGTTTTTTTTAAATCTATAGACATTACTGCTGCCCGTTGGGGAACCGGCTTCAAACAGAGAAAGAGGTTTGCTCTCACCGCGTTAAAGCACCTCGGCATGAAGGTTGGAACTGGCAGCATCGAGGAGAACATTCGAGAGGAAGTGAGCTGTCTCCTCAACAAGGTAATGTACCGATTGGATCAAAGGCAGGGTAAAATTTGTAGAGTAAAATTTGGCAGATCTTTTTATGTGAGATCTCTGGATGTGGGATATCTGGAGGTGCTCTCTCTCTTTCTCTCTCTCTCACTCTCACTCTCCCTCTCACACTCTCCCCCTCCCTCTCTCACTCTTCCTCTCTCTCACACTCTCCCTCTCTCTCACTCACCCTCTTTCTCAGTCTCCCTCTCTCTCCCTCTTCCTCTGTCTCTCTCACTGTCCCTCTCTCTCACTCTCCCTCTTACTCCCCCTCACTCTTTCACTCTCCCTCTCACTCTTACTCTCCCTCCCTCTTCCTCTCTCTCTCTTACTCTCCCTCTCTCCATCTATCCATCTATCTCTCGGTGTCTCTCTGCGTCTGTGGGTATAGAAGGGTCACAATACAGTACGTCTTTGAATTATTACATGCCTACTGTTCTCGCTATTTTCCGTGTTTTCTTTTACTGTCCTTGCTGATAAAACTGTTTGCAACAACTTTTAATTTAAAGAACAAAAATACATGCCGTCCTATCTTTAGATGACAGAATACGAGGGACAGCCCTTTGACGTATCAAACGATCTGAGGGTCGGTGTGGCGAACATCATCTGCTCCATGGCGTTCGGGAAGCGCTATGACTACGGGGATGAAACGTTCCGTGAGCTCTCGGAGGCGCTTGCGAAACTCGACGAGGGCGGTGGAGCGGGAAAGATAATCAGCTTCTTCCCTTTGTTACGGTTTGTTCCTGGAAGTGAGTAACATTAAGTAACTCATTTAAACAAACGTAATATTACGACCAAATGACCTGACATTTTGTAATGGGGAGAAAGATATGGTATAATAACATATGCTGTAGTTGCTCGTGAAGAAATGTGGGTCTTTTTAGCTGATTTTCAAATCGAACAAAATGACAATGCTTTATCGTTGAATACAGTCGTATAAGATGATCTGACAGTATTTTTTTCGTATACTCTTTTCCCTAGTAAACAAAATCTATAAGGAAGTGCTGAAACAAAACTCCAAGATGCATCGAGTTTTTTGGGAGGAGATAGCCCGTCATCGTGAGAACCTTGATCGCGAGAATCCGCGAGACTTCCTCGACCTTTGTCTGCTGGAGCTGGAACTGCAGGAGAAGGTGGACGGTCTGACAGAGGAGAACGTCTTGTACATGACTCAGAACCTCTTCATAGCGGGGATAGACACAACAACAACCACCCTGCGGTGGAGTCTGCTCTACATGACAGTAAACCCAGACGTCCAATACAAGGTACACATTGCCTATTCATCTCCAGAACTACCATGTTGTTTCTGCTCTGAGATGGAGGGTTCAAGAACAAAACCTAACCAAATCGAACTGGATTTGAGCGTTCCCACTGTGGTTACGCTGAGCGGATCTATTTTGTTAGCTATCTATTCGGCTTGATTCGGAGAATCTTATCCTAGTGGGAAATGGAACATAATCTAAGTAATCAACCGTATTTGTCGTGACAGGTGCAGCAGGAGCTTGCTGCCGTTGTTGGTGAGGGTCTGCCCACCCTGTCCCACCGTTCCCAGCTGCCCTACGTGAACGCATGTCTGCTGGAGGTCATGAGGATCCGCACTCTTGTTCCCTTCGCAGTTCCTCACATGACCACGCAATACGTCACGGTTCAGGGGTTTGACATTCCTAAAGGAACCCAGGTATGTCGGGTTTGACATGTACCACAGTCAAGGTCTAAAAACCCGCTCTGAGGTGAATATGGTATCATAAAGGCCTCTCCATTTCCTGTAACATTTCAATAAATTGTATCGATAAGTGAAACGAGGTGGTTATAGAAATGACCAGGTAGTTATGGGAAATGACCAGGCCCCTCATTATATTATGATACGACGAGACAAACACACACACACACACACACACAGAGAGAGAGAGAGACAGACAGACAGAGAGAGAGAACCTACAAGATAAGATTATTCACGAACTTTTCGTTTCCTCTTTGATCCAGGTACTACCTAACCTGTATTCCCTCCACATGGACCCCGCCTACTGGCCTGATCCGGACCGGTTTGACCCCGGAAGGTTTCTGGACGCGGAAGGAAACGTCATCAACAATCCTGAGTCCTTCATGCCTTTTTCAGGAGGTAATATTCAGACTTTATTCGCGCTGGTATTATCATCGGAATCACAGGAATGATGATATTCTTTTTTGACCACCAGTTGATCTTACTTCTTAGCATTCTTTATTTCCAGGCCGGCGTGTGTGCCTTGGGGAGCAGCTAGCCAGGATGGAGCTGTTCCTGTTCTTCTCGACCCTGCTGCAGTCCTTCACCTTCAAGCCGCAAGAGGGCGCTCCTCCTCCAAACACTGACGGTTACTTTACGATAACGCTGAGGCCGTATCCCTTTCAGTTGTGCGCGATACCGCGTTAGTTACATGCATGAAAATTTGGCGTATAAATGTCCCTCAGTAAAATTGGAGGTATTGCTTCCGTAAGGCCAGCATAACTTATGAAGATCTCTTACTTACTTAGACTTAGTTCCTCCCGTGCAAGGCACATTGGGCAGCAAGCCTTCTCCACTCTGCTCTGTCTTTGGCGAGAGACTCAGCATCCTTATCACCATGAAGATCTCGGATGATTGTAATTCTATTCGGAACGTTGAACAAATGACTAGACACGAAGAGCATGATAAAGTACACAGTAAGGTCGGTGTGGTCATAGCCTCATTCGCATACCTCTGCGACGGTGGCGTTAATTTTCGGAAAGCTGGTTAATAGGCTATCTTTACACGGGAAACGAAGAGGGAGTTTTGCCGGCGCCGCCGAGAGAGTTATGCTGTCCAAACAATACTCCCTCCGCGGCAAAACCCTCTCCACGTTGCCCGTGTAAAAATCCCCCGAAAATTCTGCAAAGTCACAAATCTCGGAAGGAGGTTACGAGTAGTGTAGCTTAATGATTAAGTACGGTACACACCTATGTAGTTTTTGCAGAACTTCTACAACAGAAAAACAGAATAAGCTTCCGTTGTCTACAACTAGATCAATTTCCTTTTCCACTATTACTATACACAATTGTAAAAACAAGTGGTACTTTTTTGATAACGATAAGCTGTTAAAAAGTTGCGCGTTTTAAAACTTAACTCGCTAGGCCGACAGTTATCGAACTCAACTTTCCTCTTCGAGACCCTACCATTTCACTAAATATAAGGCAAAATTACCATCTACGTCATTTAGCTATACATGGTGTACACAGACATACTAACATATATGCAAACATGTATACATATACGGCTTGCTGTAATGTCATAGGGTGAATTTTTTAACATGTAAATAAAGGGCCGTGTTGTGGAAATATTTGCTTTTCTTTCTTTGTTAAATGAAATTAAAACTGTCAAATGCGAATAAATTGAGACATGCTTTACTACAATAAAAACCAGTAACTGCAAACTGTATTAATACATATTACTAATAATCAATTAAAACTCAACAACAGTAATGTAATGTTACACTATTTCTTTTTTTTTTCAAAATTATTCATAAAAATTCTGAGAAAATACTTAACATACTTAACACATTTCAACACATCAATTTTCAGATTATTTATCATCTCGTTGTTACGTTTCTGTAGAATCTAACGTTCAGCAACAAGAAATATCGGAGTCCGCCTTGATGCCGCTGATCCGGTCTGCTTGTCGATGTACTCACACAGGAAGGTTGTTGCAGCAGCGACACCTTGCTGTTAAGAAAGAAAAAAAAACATACATTACGAAAAAATATGTAGCTTGAATATGTGCTTGCTTTTACAATAAAACCAATATATTATCAAGGTACCTCATATGTATGAACGTGTACTAATTCATGCGTTATTCCTTACCATTTTACATATAAAACTGAGAGTAAAACACAGATTATACAAAATGTCGATAACTAACAGTGATTAAACAACAAAAAAGCGAACAAAGGGGAAGCGATTTTACGTTTACAAATAGAATGCAAAAAAATCAGTTTCTAGAATATAGTGTTCTTATCAGCCTCTGAACTGTTTTCGTGTTGTCTATTTTCAGTTGTTTTAGCATATGTAATGGGCATAGACCTACGATAATATATACTGCTTTCTGACCTCCCGCCGTACGTGCTTCTGCGTGCTGTTTACGTGCAAAAACGTGGGCAAACGTAGGGCATCCGTGCGTGGTGAGTACCACCTCTGTACGGAATCCTTCGGATTTGGGAGCACGCAGACACGCCGTAGAACTTTAAGTGCATGTAAAACATTTTCTACGTGCGGTCTGCGGATTCACCACCCGTGCGTGCGAGTACGAGTGACGTGCGTGCCCCGTACGTGTCGTGCGGAAGAAGCACGTGTGAGTACGGCCTTCTTACGGTTAAGTTGCAATCGCTCGGAGATCGTACGTTGTAAGAACGTACAACTCACTTACCACTTGCGCAACGTACGATGCACTCAACCGCTTACGACCAGACGTGGCGTGCAGACCACACTCTTACACTTTGTGCAACCGTGCGAGTGACGTGCGAGTGACGTGCGTAGACGCCACTCCTTCCCTACGTTTTCATAAAAACCGTAGCGGACGTAGCCTCCCAAAAAACGTACGAAAAAAAACACGTACGGCGGGTTGTGACCGTCGCTTAAGGAAGGTATACCATGCCTTTCCGTGCCAATTAAAAGATTAAAGGAAATAAAAAAAAATGTTTATAGTATAGGTAAAGATAAAGACCTTCATGAGAAACTCCATATCCGCCGGTTCCATGTCGAAGTCCATGGTGGAGAGATAATCAACATCTACACCGATGCATCGTCCGACATCTTCTTCCTGATGGGTTAAACATAAAGATTAACATGGAGAACAGATTCCATAGTTTTGATAATATACAATACTTTGCTGATGCATTTGAAAGTTGGATGTGTCTTGTATTCGTCCTAGGCTTCAGGACAGAAATGCTAATAGTGGAAATAAACTTTAATTCGATTTTATTTCAAAAGATTTCCATATGTTGTAAATTAGATATGTGTGTTCTTCTTTTCCATGGGCGACCGCCTTCGACTTGCCGAAGATTCTGTGTTCTTCGTATTATACCAGGATTGCAAAAGTAACGATACTGCATAGATCTTTAATCTTTTATTATAAAAGTGTTCCTAAACACCTATTCCACCATCTCCACCCACTGCGTGATATTTGTTATAAATACATGCAATAGATTCCTTTTCAAGTGACTTACTTGGCTAAGTTTCTTTGCCGTATAACGTTATATATATATAAATGTTTTATTAAATTCTTATCATTTACAATTTTTTGCCATAGGAGGTTTTTAAGTCAGGTTATAAATAGTCAAATCGAATCTTCGACATACATTAAAACTACATATTTTGTTACAAAAATGTCCTAAGCATGCCTTAATATTTACACGAGCAGTGATTGTGTGCTAGGGATAGTTTAGGCACCGTTCTTAATAGTCTCCGCGTATCGTTAAAAAGTACTGCAAGATTTGCCCCAGGCACGGTAATGGATACATATGGACTCTCCAGAACCATACCAAAGCGCATAATTCTGGATAGAATCCTCGTATCCAAAAACGTATATTTGCAATAGGCATATCTCTGAATACCTAGCTACCTAGTCCCTAGATACCGTATCGGAACATGGTTCTGCAGAGAGCAAAGAGTTCTGAAAGAGTTCTAGATACAAGGGCTTACCGTGAGTTGGTTCTTGCTTCCGACAAAGTCCATCAAGGTTCCGTAGTACTGTCCAGCAGTGGACACTGGTCTTTCACCAAGAATTTCCATCTTGGCGTTTTGGAGAGGCAAGAAGTTCTGGTAGAGGTTTTTGATCTTGTTGTCGGTAAGCTGAAGATATGAATAGAAAGTTGTTATTACAATTTTAACAAACATATTAGTACAAATTTACTTAACATATCATTCCATCAAATATATATATGCAAAATGTAATAAAACCTGGAAATATATATACATTGTTAATGGAATACATCTTAAAATGTTAATACAGTAGAAAAATGAAACTAAATCCGGCATTACACTACGGTTTATCTTTTATACATTACTAGCGAATGCTTTCTTAAAATTGACATCTACTGGATCAAAACCCTGTCAATTAAGAAAACCTAATCACCGATTTACTTTGGAACCCAAAAATACAAACCAAGCATTAACTGGCGCCAAACAAACTGATCATACTTCCGTTCTGGCAGTAAATGTTTGACGTTACGAGAGCCCCGTATCACTTTATGATAAAAATATAAAGACAAAAAAAAAAAACTGAAGACCAATTAGAAATGTGTTCCTACATTTAGCATCATCGTCAGTTAGAACGTGACAGTACATCGTATGGAACAGTCACTTTAAAACTGTGCTACTTAAATCCAAATGTCTTACCTCTCCTTTCTCATTTAGAAGCAGCATCTTGAAGGCTTCTTCTTTGGTACGCACCTGCAGTCTCTTGACATCTCTCTCATTAATTGTCTGTGATGAAAATTACGTATAAATCATTGTTTAGAACACACACTTGCAGCAAAATGATATATCAGGCAGAAAAATAGCTAGAAAGGCCGACATTTGCTCGGGAGCAAATGCAGCAAATGGCTTTACCACGATACCCCCATGCAGCACTGGGATCTTCCAATGTCTTCTGCTATTGGACCATGTATAACCAGTGTTCTATTTAGGACTATTAGTTGTGGATTTTGGTTTCCAAGGTACAATCACTGTTTTTACTAAGTACTTATTTTACAACTGATAATTACAAAATCAATTTGTTACCAAAACAGTTCTCACTAAACATTTTCAATCAATGTATAGCTGGTTTACATTAAGTAAGAACACCACATACACAGAAACCATTACATATAAAAGGAATGAAATACATCACTGCATCAAATTTAAAGAGAAAACATTGTATCGAGTTCGAATGAAAGCTCATCTGTGTTAGTAGAATCCATAGTTAAAGAGTTTGACTTGTTCCAACACAAGAAGGAAGCTCACCATAAATTTTCGGCTGATCCTGTCAACCTTCGTCAGACTTGTGATGCAGTCGCTGACTTTCCGGAAGTCGGAAACGTGATGACGTCAGGAGTGCATCAAAAATGATGCCGTCTTCCCGCCATTTTTGATGCACTCCTGACGTCATCACGTTTCCGACTTCCGGAAAGTCAGCGACTGCATCACAAATCTGACGAAGGTTGACAGGATCAGCCGAAAATTTATGGTGAGCTTCCTTCTTGTGTTGGAACAAGTCAAACTCTTTAACTATTGTATCAAGGTTTGTTGTCTACTGTCTTCACATTCCGCCATCCACATTCCAGTATTGCAAAAGACATCTTTAGATATTTTAGGCATGTCGATCACCATTATACGGCAAAATTATTTCTTGTTTCTCCCCCAAAGAATCAGGCGAAAATACATGTACATACATGTGCGCGGTAATGTCATTCATGAAACCAATAACATAAAGGGCAGATCTATATTTACCTTATAGAAAAGCCTCCTTGCTTCCTCTGTAGTCATGTGATTGCCGGTTCCTGATAATGTTTTCTGAGTCGTCCTTTCCTGTAATAACAAAAACACAGTTTTGTGCACATCCTTTTGTGTGTGTGTGTGCTTGTGTGTGTGTATTTAATTGTGTTTGTTTTTTGTGTGCTTGCGTGTGTGTGTGTGTGTGTGTGTGTGTGTGTGTGTGTGTGTGTGTGTGTGTGTGTGTGTGTGTGCTTGTGTGTGTGCCTATGTGTGCTTGTGTATGTGTTTGTGCATATGTGTGTGTGCGCGCCCCTGGTTGTATGTTGGTATGTGTGTACGTTTGTTACATTCTTATCGGGCATTATAGCGAGAGATTATAAACAATGGCCATTGACAATCAATGGCCTAGGACTAATTCATTATTGGCTAAATATTTCGAAACAGTACAAATGAGCATTAAACATTATTACCAATGCTACTTCTAAGGCCCGCAAATTTGCGAGCGTTAAGAATTGGGATGGTTATTATAAAATAAATCATTTTTTATCCAATAAAGTGCGTTTCATTTCCCCCCTATTTTTAACATACAATATCTATTAACTGATTCACTTACCGGTTGTTCAGTATCGGCAAACCATCCATCCGTTTCGTCCTTACCGAAAATGACCTGGATGATTGTCCCTAACTGCTGCATTTGCCTCGCGAGAGATTCTTTTCCCATTTCGGTTAAATCCTTCTTCTCCCTTAATCCTTCAGCGTATTTTCTGTGTAAACAAAAATGTCAAAATATTAGTATCGCATAATATAGTTTAGCAAAAAGTATCCAGCCATCATGGTGATTGCAACTAACTCTTACTGTTATCATTTGCTACATCATTTTATGAAGCTAAAATCCTATAACTGCTCGTTTATCGAACAAAAAGAATAGAGCAAAAAACACAGGAGAAGAACTATATGCTATGAGTCGGAGTGGCGTATGAGATAACTTTATTGAAGCCTTTGAAACATCAGTTAAGGCAATCGGCCATTAGTATTTTTTCATGAATGTGCCACATTGTAATGCATCTGTATCATAGTGAACTACTAATATACATAAATGAAGATTACTGATTTCATTCATTTGTAGATAATGAGATGAACTACCTCGCCTTTTTGGTGGGGGGTCTCTGGTTGTGAAACTCAGGGTTGACTTCCGGTAACTTCTGCAGACGCCTCTCAAACAGATACTGGTGCACCTCTCGGTTATTACTGGAAAACTGATTGTAGAAAAAAAAATTATTAGGGTCATTACATCACGAACATTGTTAAATGAAATATTTTAAATTTCGGCACCAAAATGTTACATGATACATCTTAAAAACTGCTTCAATTATTGTAAACTTTAATTTACTAAAAGCAATTCACGAGTCAGGATGATTCCCCAAGGCACTGTACGATATGCTGACATAACAAGTACGATTAGCTCAAACTCACATGAACAATATGATGCTTGTAAAGTTGTTTTTTTTTTTTGTATTCCAGCATGTGATCACAAGACGTGGAGGGGACATACTCAAGTTTTTTCCAATTTATATTAATGACATCGCCAACACACTAGACAATACAATACTCATTTTCACCTGAGCAAAGTGAGGAAAGTCGTGTAAAGTGAATTTCCCAAGGGCACAAAATCAGTACGCGGTGGCGTGTCAGGACTCGAACCCGGGACCTCTTGGTTCCGAGTCTAGCACACTGCCGTTATTCTACGCGACCCCACAAAGTTTGTTGTAATGTTTAAGAATTATAATAACTTACGACCAGGGCTCCCAGTGTTTTGAAGAATTCGTCAGATCCAGATTCTGGGGATTTGAAACGATCCTTCCTGTACTCCGGGTAGAAGAGCTGGTGGATGCTGAGATCACCCATACTCTGGAGATGGCGGTGGAAAGTCAAAGACTTGTCCATTGAAAGGTACCAACCTATTCAACGAATACAGAAATAGAGAAAGTAAAATACACGTTGCAGAATGCAAAACAAGTTTTTAATAATACAAAAGGCACAATGTCTTAGAATAGTATAAATAGTTACCCCTAAACAGTGCTTGGATTTTGATCGATGACATCATCTAATTAGCATATATTATGGATATTAGATGTTATTACTTATATTCAATTATATAAGGTGTTATCAATGTTAGAAAGGAAGTATTATTTAATATAAAACCCAGCAAATTTTTGTTAGAACCCAAATCACTGACTTTTCCATAAACTTCCCAGTCGGAAACCCTGTGAATGTGTGACAGGGGATTTAAGGATCCAGAGCCTTACGTAAAAAATATTATGCTATTCACACTATATATTTCACGATAATTTTAGCAATAATATGGAATAGGTAATGTCTAGTATGACGTACCGTCAAATGCATAAAGTGGGAAATTGGCTGAAAGTCCACCGTCGATGAAGGTAAAGAGCCGATCCAGTTGGTATGGTTGAAAGGCAACTACAACAAAGTCAACACACATAGAACATTAGATTCATTTATACATTGAACATTAACATTTTGCAAGTGTTTGGAAGTTATTGATTCAGAAACTAAAAGCGTTTGAGTATACACCTACTGACACCAAAATGTAATACCAATTTACCTCAATTCCCTGAAAGTATTATATCAATTTACATACATTCTCTATTAGTCCCGACTTATTGATAGTAAACCATCCTTTTAACATTCTAAGGACAAAGCTTCATAAACGCAATATTAATATGATCAGTCATTTTAATAAAAATTGAAATCAATTCATAGAGTAGCGTTAAAAACGAGGGACCGACATGACGTAATGGCCAGCAAGGAAACGGAAAAGGCGCGCTATTGCAAGGTAATTTTCCTTTTTAACATTAAAATTTGCCTACAAATAATTTGCCTATGCTTACCAATAATTTGTGTGAATAACATAGATTATACATTGTACATTCAAGAAAAGTAATTTTTCTTCATCTATACAACAAGAAAGCGCACGGTCTATACCTGTATCTGAGTGTACTTTAACCAGGGCTTTTTTAACCGTTCTTTTGCACAATCTATTATGTTAGTGCTACATACCTGGGATGGACATGGACATTCGCACAGCTTCCCGCACCCTCAAAATAGGAGTGGTTTTTACGTGGAAATATGATTCCACGTCGTAGTTGACGTTGTACGCCACGATGCACAGTTCTACCCCGAGGACGTGGTAGATCTATGTGGGAACATAGAAGTGAATACTGTTCAGACACGGACAGCATTAGACATTAGGGAATGTGATAGCTCAAAGCACAAGAGACTGTTTCACTCTAAAAGACCAGCAATTAAATTGGACGATAGCAAGTAAAAATATTAATATATATTTTCGGCTTCATTTGAAACCTACAGAGGTAGAAATAGCCCCAAAACAAGCTACTCTAGAAATCGCTTGTGCCTTTTTTTTTATGCAAAAAAAAAAACTAGAAGCAACTGTTTCTTTGTCATCGCGTTAATTGCGTTACATATAGCGATATGCGGTATACGGCATTGAAATTGAACAAAATAATATCAAATTTTACTGTCCTAAAATCGTAAAATGTATATTCTAATTTTAAATAAACATACACATAAACATCATAAAACTCCGATGCTTTATTTTTATTCACTTCACATATTCACGATATTTGCAGTTTGTAAACATACCTGTTCAAAGGTCACATCTTTATCCAATGGCAGGCCTCGTTTCTTCAGGTGCCTTTCTAGGATCTCTCCAAACCACTTCATGAACTTCCTGCCCGGACATGCGCCTTTCCTGGCGACCAGATCCACGACTTGGATGAACCTCTTCATACCGGGAATCCAGTGGAATGCTTTGCCACGAGCATCTGTACATTTGTATAAATGAGAGTTTTTCCACAAAAAGCCATTATATAACACACTCTACAATGTAGCTACGTATATTAAACGCGTTGAAAAGTAGCTCTGCAACCTCCCTCCCTCCATTACTCCCTCACTCCCTTACTCCCGCACTCTCTAGCTCGCTTTCTTACATGTGGTATTTTACATTTGTTTTAGAACTCCTGTTCGCTTAGCGTTATTAACATTGTTCTTTGGTCCAACCTGGGAGTTCAAAATGTATATAGGGATGAGGATACCACTGTGTAGACTTGTATTGTCTATATATAGGGATGAAGATACCACTGTGTAGACTTGTATTGTCTATATATAGGGATGAAGATACCACTGTGTAGACTTGTATTGTCTATATATAGGGATGAAGATACCACTGTGTAGACTTGTATTGTCTATATATAGGGATGAAGATACCACTGTGTAGACTTGTATTGTCTATATATAGGGATGAAGATACCACTGTGTAGACTTGTATTGTCTATATTTAAACTATATTTGTTTATCTCAGACCTAATGGCTACCTCCATGTAAAGCATCAAGCTGGACGATTTGATTACCAAATACCTTTACTAGATAACCCACCAAAGGTGATTCACACACACACACACACACACACTCATAGACACTAACACACACACAAATACACACTCACACACACACACACACACACACACACTCATAGACACTAACAAACATACACAAACACACAAACACACACACACACTCATAGACACACACAAACAATAGACACTAACACACAAACACAAAAACACACACGAACGCTGCACTCATGACAGTCAACTAACTTTATGGTACCACTCACCTAACACAACTTCCAGCAGGTTTTTAGAGCTCAGTTCTTCCAGCATCTCCTGTGGCGTTAACCCGATGGCGAGGAGGGCGGCGGTGATTGCGCCTGCGCTGGTTCCGGCGAACCGCGTGATCTGAGGCAGGATCCCAGCATCTTCCAGGACCTGAAGCCGAACACGATACCATGAACATCTGTCTAAGATTCTATGCTAGCATGTGCATTGTAAAGGCATCCAAATTGATTTCATTACAGCTGAACTAAATATTCTCCATAATGACATTGATCTAATAAGTACAATTACTGTCATTTCTTAGTACGTTTTTGTTATACCAGAAACATCTAAAATAGCCTTGTGGGGGGGGGGGGAGGGGGTGTTGCAAAGAAAATGCTCGAACAAGCTTATAACACAAAAAAGGCTTAAGCAACTATTTACCATCCGTGACATAACCTATATATTTTAGCTGGTTGTAGAGAGGTGTTGACACCTTGTTTTATAGGCGACATGACAGGAAATTCATGTTAGGTAGTGGCTTCTTATTTTCTTGTCTTTTTACTTGACGTTTATGTTTTGTTCCTTTTTGGTTTGCCATTAATAAAAAAAAAACTAACATACACTCTATCACAAAAGTACCTAAGCAACAGGTTTCTTTCTCAGCACTCGGTGTACAAAGGTAAACCGAATTCCGTCCTTTATATCTGGTGCAAATTTACATCAACACTTGGTATCCAGTGTCGGTGACTTCAGCACTGGAAACGCCGAATCGGCAAACCAAACCTTGCCTTTAAAAAGGGTATCGAGATGCCGTCTATGAACTTTAACACTAATATTTTCTAGATCATAGCGCCCAGGAAGTAAAAAATCGTGACAACAAAATGATCAGCAAGACAGGACTGCTCGGCCTCTTCCTCACATTTTATAGGCATAGACTTGGCCTACAATTCTGCACTGTACGCCGACATTAGCACAAGACGCCAAGTACCGAAATAATTTGAGAACTCGGCTTCCGACGCAATTTTCCCCTCGAGTTCTGCAATGGGCGGCCTGTTAGGAACCTGTTACGTCGGTACCCTATATGTAAAACAGATCTTGTGGTCCACACAATTCCAACATAATATGATGCAGTACCAGGGCCCGGTTCCGTGGAACCAACTTTCCAGGGAGCAAAGACAGCTCTCAACTTAACATCTTTCAAAGACTCTCTGTGAGTAGGACTTGAATAGCAAATGTTTTTACGATTGTTCGTATGTTGAGTTGAAATAATCATGTATGTTCTTATTGTGTGTTTTCCCATGTACATTGTGTATTTTACATCTGTAACCCCATGGATACCTGAAAACCAGGTCAGTAGACCTGAGCGTACTACTCTGGTAAAATAAAATAGATGAATAAATGAATGAATTAATGAATGAATGATTTTGTAATTGGTGTACTGAATTTAAAAACTATACTTTTCCTCACCTTACATACTCCGATGTATGCAATGCCTTTTGCTCCTCCCCCTTCAAAGACGAGGTTTTCAAACTTGAATCGATGGTCAGAAAACCGAGCGCCAACGGTTGTCGGGAGGGTCGGCAGTGGTCTCGAGCAACTTTGCCCCATTCTAACAGATACGGTGAGGAAGGTGAGGAAGGTTAGACATCAAAGTGATGAGATACACAAGAAAACAGAAAACAGTTACGACAAAAAAAAAAGAAATCGGAGCATTATACCCCTTGTAAAATTCATATCATTTTGCATGTCTTCATTAACTATTCAAATGACCAATATGTTAACATAATATATGCATAGTGGTTCTAACGTTTGAGTAAGTTACAGTTGTCACAAGGTCTAAATTAGCTGCATAATTAGTATCTGTTGATGTTCCGCCAGCCGTATATAACAAACATTTCATGTATAAAAGTGCTATTTTGTAAAGCATTTTAATTACATAAGTTCCTCTGTAATCATGAAAAATTAAGTCTTTATTTGCATAATTTGCATTTAATTTTGTACATCCGCTATAAGCTACCTACAGACAAAAAATGATGAAAATGCGTTGTTCCTTTCTGGACTCATCAGCTATAAAAGATTCGCCAGTAACTCCCCTGCAGTTCCAGAACAAGCTGATAGGGGGTATACCCACACCACTTATTCCTGGCGGAAAAAGCTATCTGTCTCCAAATATACAAGATCATAGCATATGTTTAGGATAAAAGATAGAAAAAACGGAAGTTCTGCTGCAGTACCAAGGTCAGACGCCTGGAGGCTGATATTTGACCTTAGCTTTTGTCTCCCACGACCTACCAACATACAAAAAATAATCACAATCCATAAAGGCATTCTATTCTGAATTCATGCTAACTACAAATGTGTGGAAACACAAACACACGCGCGCGCGGAAAGACACGCCTGAAACAATACCTACATTTTTCATGGAGATAAAAAAGGAAATGAAATGTCTTGAACCCTAATAAATTGCTGTTTACAAGTGTAATGGTGGAAGTACACTTACACATACAACCACATTTAACCGCTATCCTTTAAATATTAGTAACTATGGAGTGCTCAAGAAGTGTTATAGAATCTGTTATATCATGAAAAGGCAAGAAGGTTAAATCAAATATTTAATTTAAAACCTCGTTGGTTATATCAGACATTTCGTTTACAGTACTTTAAGTATTTATAGTACACAATAAGTCAATATTCAAGAATTGACAAATGCGTTTGATTTAACATTGCGAAATGTATGACCCGGGTGACTGCGAAAAGAATGCAGTTATGCCTTGGGGGCTAGATATTAATTATTCATGAGCCTGTTTTAACCCTACCTCTGTCATTATTCCTACTGTCACCAAAGGTCGATATTATTGTCATACAATAAAAAAAAATGCGACTTAACGACTTAAAGGAAAGGAAAAAAATCTAACACTATAAATGATAAGCACATATATTAACTCCGAAATACTCGACACACTTCTGGTTATACCCTTGTCCTGCTGGCATTCCAGGCACAATATTTTTCAATAATTTCATGTCTTTATTAGATCATAAACCCCCATTTTTTTGCCCTGCAGTGGCATAGTTACTTACACAATCGTTGCGTTTCGCTGTGGTGTGATGCGTTGCACGAGAAATACCCCTAACCCCTAAGTGCTCTATAGATGGCACTGTATGTGCAGAACAACAATTGTTGTACTCCACAGGACAAGGGTAAGAGGTAATAATACTCTCAATCAATCCCTTAAGAGAACTGTATTTGTAACCATAGTAAATTAAAGGACAGCTACTTACTTTAGGTCCTACAGCGGGAAGGCAGGCTGACCACAGCGGCACGCGTGCACACAACGTGTTCTGAATCAGCGGGCAGGAATGTGCTGCTACTTATATGGTCCGCTTCTTGGCAACTAAAATAAACACAACAAAACAAAGTCGCAAGGGAATGGGTGGTACCTTCTTGAATTATATGGCGCTTTTTTTATATATTTCACGGATAAGAATTATTGGCCTCCCATTCTTTTAGAAATTCAAGAGACAAAAATTAAAGACAGAAACATTGCCTTTATTTATTTCTTTAAAAAATGAAACGTCTCATTACTCAGACCAACCTAGGTTGGCCGTAGGTTGTGTATGATAAGCGTCATTATACTTCATAATGCATGTATTGCGCTCAGTCATAGGGGATTAATGCCTAGTTTTACTTTTGGTAAAATTAAAGAACTATCCCATATTTTGTTTAAGTCTACGGTATTGACGCTAAATGGCCCATTGTCCGGGGTTGGTCATGTGGATGATTTGCAGCTAAGCACACTGCCTCTTCCCTACCGGTTCACTCCCCAATGTTTCGGGTATGTCAATTGTATACGTTAGGAAAGCGTTAAACAGCTACTAATTTAAAAGATACCTGAAGAAAAAAGGCAGAATGGAATTTTTCGATTAGGCAAGGAGTAAATGAAGCTTCGTTCGAAACACATTTTAAAGCTATCGAAAACAAAACTTGAAAAAACAAAACTTGAAACTAATTTTCTTCATCATAAACTTCAAATTATCGCCTTAAATGTCCTGCAAAGTAGAATATTCCAGGTTTTGTGTCTCGGGTGCAATATTTAAGAGATCAACTCCGGCTTCTTTATGAGTAGGGGGAAGCCAAGACCAAGAGAATATGATATAACGTCTGAATTCCACCTCTGTACTAATTGGCCAGTCCAGCAATGACCACATGGGTTTTGTATTCACTTTTCAGTGGTTTCTTAGATACTTTTTCTCATTGGAATATTTTTTGCTGTTGTTAATTAAAAACCGGATTTTCAACTAGTCACAGAAAAAACCGTTATTGACCCCACCTTGACGATGAAAAGAGTTTCACACTGACAGGTCACGCACGGCCACTTACCTACCAATATAGCAGTAGTGTAGGTAAAATTAGGATTGCATCAGAAATAAAGAAGATTTATTTTTGACATTGTCTGTTACTTACTAACCGCTGTAAAACAGAACTTCCATGTGGGAGGGGAGCAAATAGCTGGGACACCGTCACCAGGTAACTAAAACAAAACAAAACAAAACAAAATAAAAAAAAAGGACCTACATCGTGCACATAGGATTGGTTAGGTCAATGTTGCATCTAACGAGTTACTGTTAAAGTAAAAGTGTGACGATTTAAAATTAAACTATGCCATATTAATATTTCCTCAACTTTCGAAACGATACGGCAAAATTTTCAATATGGAAAAGTAGGGACAGTAGGATAGGAAAAAATATATGTTTCGCCATATCTTATATTAAAAAGAAACAAATGTTACCGTTAATGTTCTTGATTTAAGGTATGTTTTGTATTCGTTTTAATGTCCCTTCTAAAATCTGTAGATGGTGTCTTATTGATTACTATCAGGGGGCGTCTAGGAGAAAACATGGTAAAAGAAGTGATGAAAGTCCCTCACACTAACACCGTTATACCGCAATCATCTAGAGATTATAATCGTATTTTAAGAGACTCCCATTAACATTTAAACACGTTATTGAAGAATCCTAGTAAACTAGTAAACATAAATATGACGGACGCAAAAAACAATGAATATTCATCGTTGCCAGCTGCAGCCATGTTTAACTGATCAGTAGAGCGCTAAAAGTATAGAAAAAAGGTCTACTACCTATACATTGACGATGAAAATATTTCGTCGAAGGCAAGTCACGGATGTAACATGTTTGTAATTTATCTGTTATTTTGGTCATGGATGACAAAGAAGCTTTGTTTTGGGAAGTTTTGTGCAGGTGGGCGTCGCCCACTAACTTATTGTCAAAACCAAACCAAGGTCTATATTATACCAAATAATTTTCATGTACAAGTATGATTTATTAATCTTTTGTTAGATACCCCTGCTGGATAATAATTTTCAAACTGGGACAGTGAAACTTCACCTCAGCCGGGTTTAATCGACTGTTTCAACAATAGAAGACAGATGACAGTGTAGCGTGACTGGTGTTATTTATTATCTTTACCACAAGGCGAAAGTGTTGTCCTCTCTTTGACCCCGCATATATCCATAATGTTTGGAATCACTATGGTCATAGCCTGGTATCCAAGCGATCGTGTTGGGGGCGGGTTTTCTTCGGGGCTAAAGGAGCTCTTCCCCGCCCGACACAGCTACGTCCCCCCGAGAGATTGGTGGTGGTGGGGCAAATCAACCTCAGGTTGTGAAAACCTACGGATGCAACCTAGCTGTGTATGCGGGGAAGATCTCCTGCAGCCCCGAAGAAACTATCTCCAACCACGATCGCTAAACTACCATGGTCACTACTCACAACAAGAAAAATTAATCTGTCATAATCAAACATAAAAGGTTGTGAGAAGTAACTTAAAAATGGCAAAAAACTAAGAGCTATGTTTTTTTTTTTAATTTAACAAAGTCAACCCAGACGTTTGTATCCAGATAAAAAAAAAAGGTTAAAGACTGAGTGTTACCTACTAATATATATCGCTAGCTAACACCCATGCAGTATGTCGAAGGAGTTTCGTCACAGCGGCCGGTCGCTATTGTAAATGTCGCATCACCCGGAATGTATCGTGTTCTTAACGTGGCCCTGAGGGAGCCCAGTGGGAAGCTGGAGGTACGGGTAAAACTCAAACGTTATTGGAAAGGAAATTACTCGTCAAAATAAAATATTACACGCAATTTTCTTCATCTCAAATTTTAGTATTCAACTGGCTTTGTTCAATTTTGTGTGAATTTTGCTATCTAAAGCAGAAATCTGTAAATAGATATTAATCAAAAGTAATTTGAACGATTTTAGGGAGTGTTTACATGTATATTAACATGTTGCCATGCATGACACGCCTATTGGATACGTCAAACTTGTGAATAATACCGGTACAAACAAGACTTACAATCCTCGAGGTCACCCATGATGACGGTAGTGGCTTTCTTACATGTTACATATCCACTAAAACTGACGGTATGTGTGCTCTACCAAGAGAACGGTTTATATTTGTAAAAAAAAGGTTCACATTTTTCTGTATGGCGTTACCAAAGTAAAAAAAAAATATCGTTTTGAGGTCACGGGTTCATTGTAGATGACCATGGTTAACCCCAAAAGGAACACTTGTTTGGTTCCAAAAGAACGTTGAAAATTCGACCAATCAGGCACAGGATTTACAAGAATTACCACTTTTCAGCAATTTTGTGAACATCAAATTTACACCCCAGGAGGGCTCAAGGCTTTCATCTTTCTTTGTTGTCACACCTAACGACACTATTGAGAACACGTGTCACATTGTTGCGTGACATGCGTTAGTTACATGATTTATTTCCATTACCACAAGGTTTTAGATCTGTCCTCTCTGTGACCTCGCAATTCACTACTCACACCCAACTATGTCAAAACATCCCTTTATTGTCTCCCGCTGGACAAAAACAGACTGAGGAGGAAGGCTGGTGACGCTGAGAGGTCACGGGTCACTAGCTAATTAACAGGTTTGACCCCTCAGGTCCAAACCGCCCCATTGATACTTATAATTATAAAATAATAAAACAATTTGTATTCAAAAGCACTACAAGAGTTTCCAAAAAGCCATGCATAACTGTACAAAACATAATGGTCCATTTTTCAAGAATGCCTGTCAAACAATTTACTCTCAACGGATAAACAGCATATTCACACCTCACGAAGGTTCATTTTTCATTGTAGTAACAATATGACTGTTGGGGTGAGGTGAGGTGAACTTCTATCTATACAATAAAAGACAATTGCAATATAGCGTGACTTGTCTTTGATACTTTGTTTACAGTACTCTGAGGACCCCGCTTTCTGTGACCGATCCGTAACCCTTACAGTGTTTTGGTATCACTATGGTCACTTGTAACAACAAGTTCAATCTGTTGTTTCATACTTGGATACTTTATAAACCCTATTAGCTTTCCTTTTAGTAGTTTTCATATTGAACGAGTTTGAATTTACAGTAGTTAACTGCACAGACGCAAAAGACGTAATATATTTTTTAAAGTAATTCTATGGCATACGTGACGTTATAAATATTTTGGCAAAATAAAGCCACATTTTTATATCTTAAAATACATATTACTTTAGACAGATGCTTAACTTAAACTTGCAGCTTCATTTAACGGCTGTAGTCAGATGTAACGACGATAAAAAGGCATAATTGTGAGGTCGGCTAGAAGCTAACTACGTTTAGGCAAGAGTAAGACGAAAAAAACGGGTCCTTTTTTGTCGGGTCTGTTGTAGAATGCCTTCTCTAAACTTCTGACTAGTTGTATAGAAGACTTACACCGCGTGCACCCAGCTACCGAAAGAAAAGAATGTTTGTTGTTGCTAGTAACAGCATGGTGTTTAACTGATCACAAGTACAAGGTGTCCATAGGTGTTGCCATGGGTGGGGTGGGGTACATGACAAAGAAACAAGCTTTATTACCTCCATGACATGTCATGGGGGTTATATATTTTACTTGTGACTATCGTAGCAACCAATCTAGACCTGAAAACACACTCTGTTTAAAACAGTGACGGTTTATTTTAAGATTTAAAATGTTCGAAATAATTTTCTTTTAGTACAAGATTGTTTTCTGTAGTCTGTCAAGTTGATTAAGTATTTGCATAGACGAACAATAGTTAATCTTCCTACCCATCATGCATGTTGATCATTGCGTAATACTGCACAGTCGGTAGGGTCCTCTTTGTTTTGTTTATATTTGTTTTGGTTTGGTCCAATCTGTTGTTAGGGAGCTAAGGTATAAATAAGCAAAGTTTTTGTAAGGCGTTACAGAACAAACAACTTGAGTTAGCAGCAGTTGTCTCAACATTTGCTGAAATCTGAGGTCAGTAACTTCTTTATTTTTCATAATTCTTTAAAGTCATTGGGGAAGCTACCATCTGCCGTGGTTTCTCACTACTGCATTGTTTAGCTCTTGGTCAATCAAGACTTTCTATCGAAATACGCGTGCGTTGCTAAGGACTAAACTAGGTAGGAAATTAAAGAAACATTTTTTTCTCTTATGGATTAAAATACTTTTAAGTATTAAAAGGTGGAAGGCGGGTGTTATTTTTTAATGTATACGAATTTTAGTAAGTATAAGAAACCGGAACCAGAACGTCTCAAGCCCGTAGCCAGGGGGTTCGGGGGGTTCGGAAGAACCCCCCCCCCACACAAGGCTCAAAGATCCACTTTTTATGTAAAGGTCCAAGATTTTTTTTAAAAAAGATAGTCTTGAATCGTCGAAAAACTGCTCCCTTTGTCATTGAAGAAAAATTTGTCTCTTAGAACGAAACGCCATTTTAGAAGGTTCATTTTTTCAAAATTTTTCGGGGGAGCATACCCCCGGACCCCCTAGGAACCTCGTGCTTACGGCGCTTGAGGTCCCCTCAAGCACTGGGAAGACCACGCCCACCCCCCATTCAAAATCCTGGCTACGGACATGCGTCTCCTTCGATATGGATCCGCCGGGAAAGACGGATGCCTAAGTGTGTGGGTCTCAGATTCGCAACCTCTTATTCACCTTAAACAAGACAAATCCACGCGAAGGCCACCGTGTCAACCCTTACCCAGGTGTAAGAACTAAAATGGTCTCCATTGTCTCTAGACACATAAGGATGCCACCACAACATTCATACTGGACGATTATTTACCTGCGCACAAAGAAACGAAAACTTTTGAAAATGTTTTAACGCCAAGTTAGTGTTGGAAAGAATGAAATGTCCACTTTGTTATTACTACTATATAACTTAAAGCCTCGGTCACAACTCGCCGTGCGTGCTTTTTGTCCGTACGTTTTTGTCGTGGCTACGTCTGCTACGTTTTTTCTGCAAACGTAGGGTGGCCGGCCGAGGGAGTACGTCACTCGCACGGTTGCGCAAGGTGTACGTACGTGGTCTGCACGACACGCCTGGCCGTCAGCGGTTGCGTGCATCGTACGTTGCGCAAGTGGTAAGTGAGTTGTACGTGCTTACAACGCACGATCTCTGTGCGATTGCTACGTTGCCGCGTACAGGCCGTACCTACACGTGCGGCGTACGCACGGTTTCCTTACTCACTCGCACGTTGTAAGTGCGTGCATCTCCTGTTAACTTCATCATCACTAGCCGCCCTGGTGTCTTCCGCGGCCCGTTTCTTTGGGTCTTGTCTGGTAGTCTTCTTCTGAGCCTTCCTGGGCATCTTGGAGACGAGTTGGCAGTCGCCGGTCAAGTCGTCTTTATATACTGTAGAAATCAGGTGCGTTGCACGTGCGTTGCACGTGCGGAGCACCTGGTATGGTGCACGTGTGTTCTGCGTGGTCATTGAGCAGGTCAACTGGGAAGTGAGGAGTAAGCACGGATGACGCAAGCACCGTGCGTGGCACGCACATGCTTCGTGCGCTGTCCGTACAGCAATTGCACGTGAGAATAGTGAAGTTAGACTCACGGAGTCCGTACGTTGCACGCTCATAGGCTGTACGGGGCACGCGCGTCGCACGTACTCGCACGCACGGGTGGTAAATCCGCAGACCGCACGTAGAAAAAGTATTACATGCACTTAAAGTTCTACGGCGTGTCTGCGTGCTCCCAAATCCGTAGGATTCCGTACGGAGGTGGTACTCACCACGCACGGATGCCGTGCGATTGCCCACGTTTTTGCACGTAGACAGCACGCAGAAGCACGTGCGGCGAGTTGTGACCGTCGCTTAACAGTCGTCAAACATTCTGTGGAATGTACTACATGAATTTCTGCAATGTTCACAGCAGTTTTATATTATTTGTATACAATTTCTAGTAGGGATTGGCTGGAATGTCCTACCTGTGAAAAGTATTCTGTACCTGTCCCGATAATTACGCAAGAGAAACATGCCTTTAAGTAAAGGTTACTACGAACCCACCGTCCTTCCCAAAACCAGATCTGCAAACATTAATTAATTGCACTGTCAACACCTCCGATCAAGTCCCTTCGTGTGATGAATTTTTAATGACACGTCGCTTTTCTATCAATCATTTTTGGCCTAACCCTGATATCAATGTCTACCTTATGTTTATGACAATGAATCAGCATATCTATAAAAATATCAGCAACAAAGCAGTGGTCTATATATTTATGTCACTATTTATAATTTGGTTACGGTATCCCTGTGTTGTATGGTTGTGTTTTTGTAGTATGTGCATCTGCATTCGATTTCCTTCGGCAAGCAACAGAATGCTAACACGTGTACCCAATAGGTTATTAATGCCTCAAATGTATTTTTTTAGCGAATACCTACTTGTTTTATTGAAAAGGTTTGTTATTTAAGGTTTGGAGCTTGAGTTAGGGTTAATTCTTGTAAGGCCACGGCAAATGATTTTTATGGATGACATCCGCGCGCGCATTGATTTTCGCCTGATTTTGAAAAAAAAAAACAAGAAATTTTGTTGCCCTTTGACAGTAGTCAACATTCCGAAAATGGACAAAATGACATGCCTTGCCATCCCGGAACGTGGATGGCAGATAAACATGAAGAGAGGAGACAAGACAAGGCTCTGATTTATTGTTTTGACTTTTACTTTGATGCGGTGATGTATTTTATTCCTTTTATACGTTCCCACGGAATCAAAACCATTTGTACAATGATTGAAAACTTTCCCTTTTCAAAATTGTTCAGTGACAAATTGATGTTGTGACAGGTGGCAGTAAAGTTAGCACTATATAACTATCGTTTCTTGTTTAACAGGGCTCATGATGTCAAAATTTCAAAATATAGGAATCTTGTTTTTGGGGGGCCCGTCCTTATTTTTTTTCGCCCTCTCGCATTAGATTTGGAGTCTGCGGAGGATGTCATCCATAAAATTTAGTTACTGTGGCCTAACACTGACAACAAAGCAGGGGATTTGAAAACGATTTTTAGTTTAACTGTCAAGGGGCGGCCTTTTGAATGTCATTCATTGATACTTTTTATGGCTATGGCTTCTGTTTAGATAGAATGTTCACAGGAACGTGTGCATTACTGATTTTGTAAAAATTTACTGTCCCAACTTAATTGATACTACGACGTTTGTGTTGACTCCAAGTCCATAAAATATACCAATCTACGTTATTTCTCTACGAATGTTTACAGCAGGAATGCTTATAAAGAAAGCCATTAGTTGGTCTCACTGTGTCTTCTGATGACCAGTTAGAATACTGTTAAAATGCATGTAGTAGATTTACGTAAGTCTGCAAGGCTTGCTTTGGTTGATGTACTGATGTGTTACCAACCTTGTTAGAGATATGGTAAATAACCGCATCACTGGGGAATAGCCACATATGCCAAATGAAGGCATAACAGATTAAGAACGGTGTGATATGCAGAGGAGGGACGGTGTGCCTGTAGTCATATAGTTTGTTCTTGGCTAACACACATGACAGGGAAGGCTGTTCAAAGAAGAGTGTGTTTTGTGTAATTGTTACCTTCGCCAAGAAGGTTATGTTTTTGTAGGCGTTCGTGTGTCTGGGTGTGAACACGATAACTCAAGAAGGCTAATATGGATTGTCGTAATATTTAGTAAGTAAATAGGTCGTTATAAGACGTCGAACTGATTCGATTTTGGGTTCCCTAGCGGCTTGTTATGGTACAGCAACTGTATTTTTGGTTTTGATATCTCATGGTCTAGACATGCCACGGCAACGAAATTAAAATGGTTGGTAGCTCTTGTGCTGGGGAGGAAGTGTCGTGAGTTTGGCCCCTCTAGTGGCTTGCTCTGGAACTGCAGGGCTATCTGTCAAGATAATAGCATGTTCAGGACAAAAGATACAAAAACCAGAAGTCCTGCTACAGTACCAAGGTCAGCCACCAGGAGGCCCATATTTGACATTGACGTTTGTCTTTCCAAGACTTACCAACATACCAAATATCATCTTAATCCATTTAGGTGTTCTGAAGTTATGCTGACCACAAAGTTGCGGAAACACACACAAACAAACACACACACACACACAGACACACAGACAGACACGCCAACAACAATACCTCCATGTTTCATGGAGGTAATAAGTAGATATCCTGGTCACTGGCAAGTTAACGATTGTTGTACAGAGATGTTCACACGTAACTTAACAATTGTTTCATGTATTATTACAGTCACGAACAAAATGGGAACTAAAGTCTCTAAAACAACGGCTGTACAACCAATAGTTGTTGACCCCCAAACGGTTGTACAGCGAACAGCTGCTGTTCCCCATGCGACTGTACAACCGACAGCTGCTGTTCACCAGGCCTTCGTTCAACCAGTCGCCACGAAAGAGCTGTTCAGTCTGAAGAAACTTGTCGATGATTGTAAGGTGCCTAGGGGTAAGTCACGATTTCCGATTGTCCCATATACCTAAGCAGTTTTTTGTAATGCCTAATACTTAGTGTGGTTTAAAATGGCCAAAAGCACCACCCTCCCATATATTGGAATTTACTATATCAGAATATCGACCTCATCTTTGTATTTTGTGTACATTTACATATGCGTTCCGTATAGCCTCTAGCTTGTTACGAGTACATACATGTATTTGTGTGCAATATGATTATGTAAAGTAAGGGCCGAAGGATCAAGTTAGCATAGCTCCAATCCACCTTTCAGGAGTGAATCAAAGATTACTAAAATTCACTTTATTTCGTATATAAAATCATGCGTGGCCTAAATTTGGCCAAACTTATTTTTAAAAAACAGTGGAACAATATCGGGGAAATGTCATGAATGTGTGACAAGGGCTTCAGGTTGGCTTTGGTATTACTGGACTGATGAGCACTACATTGGGAACCATTGGTACCTAATAATTAACGTCCTGAAAACGTAAGTTATTACCTAGAAATGCGTTAAAGCAATTGAAAACTGCACACAAATGAAAAAATACAAAGAAATCATAATACGTGACTCATACAAAATGAGGATATTAAAAGTGAGAAAGGATCCTAAAATTGTTATAATAGTGATTCATTACTAAATCTCGATTATTCAATGGAGTGTTGTGTTCTACAGAGTTTATGTCAGATGGTGCTGAGGTGTTCTTGACCCACACCGAGGACATGCCTGTGTCTGCTGAGGTCTACTGGTCCGCCTTTCGGGACTTCGTGGAACTGCAGCTGCACATGGAGGGGCACGAGAACCTACGTGTTGTTAAAGGTACTAACTATAGGTCGATGTTGATGTTTTTACAATGTTACTTCACAACGTTAGGGTGAAATATATTTTACTTTTTTTAGTGAACGTATTCTAAAGACAACGATTTATGGATTGTTTCTAGCAATTTCGGTATTGTTAACGCTTTTTATAGTAATATGATGAACTTTATTCCAGCTCTAAGGTAAACAGTGATCAAATTCTCAACGACCACTGTCGCCTTCATCAGGATAATTAATGACCCGTCACGTAATCTCGCGAGAGTTACGGTTACAAACGCGTGACGTTTACGTTTGCGTTCGGGAGTGATTGGTCATTAATTATCCTGATGAAGGCGACAGTGGTCGTTGAAAATTTGATCACCCTGTACCCGTTGTATTGGGATAAAGCTCAACATTTTACTATGATTATTACCAACACACACGTAAGATGATGATAAGTTAACGTTTCTTTATTTCAAGGTGAAATTAAGAAAAATTACTAAATTATAAGAATGTTAAGAACAGTGTATATTTTTTATGGAGACAACATCTAACAAACAAACAAAAATAATCAAACAACTCTATGGATCTCTCCCGCCCATTTCATCTGTAGCCTGGCAGGGTCTGTTGTTCGTAGTAACGAACCAGCTGGTAGACTAGTACAGTGGTTGCCTACTGGGAGACGTAGAGTGGGACGTCCTTATACTACACCTTTGTCCCTGTTAGAGAAAGACACTGCTCTCGCAGGGTCTGCATTAGTGTCTGCTATGATAGATAGGACATACTGGAGTAACTTTATCAACTGTACCTCACCGGATTAGTATAATCCTGAGGCATGATAATGATGATGATGAATTCCCAGGTTATGGGGCGGTGGGCACGGTGGTGTCCTTCTACTACGACCCGGCAGACCTGGCCGAGGGGCAGCGGGAGATGAAGCTGGTGGAGAAGGACGATACCACTCGTACATGGAGGGTCCAGGAGGCGGAGTCAAACGATTTGTACAAGAAATACGAGATGACAATAAAGGTACCAACAGTTGTTATTACGTAGATGTAAGTTAGAAATACAAGTACGAGAAAGATTCACAAAGTAACTCATTATTATTAAAAGATTAACTCAAGCAACAGGAAAAAAAAATCAAAATCTAACCAGTTGCTTGAGTAGAGATTGCATTGTGAGTCAATGCAATGCAGAGCCATTGAAGCTTTGCAAAAAAAAAAAAAAAGATCTCGGAGATTTCATACTTTCCGAGAACGTAAAGTAGGTTGTACCCATATTTTGTGATGTAAGGTTTATTCTATGTCTAGTGGTGACGTGAATATAAGCATGTAGTTTGAGTGCGTCACAACTATGTATCGTATTTTTGCATAGACGTATGCTCTACAAAAAAGGAGGTTGTAGAGCATACGTCAATCATGACCAGGGTGGAATGATTGTAGGTTGAATGGTCAGCTCATGTAATCATAGGCCCCTTGCTGAATGGCATATTGTGTTTAAAATCGATTATTATTTTTAGTCTGACCTACATACTGTTGTGTGACTAGGTCTTCTACTGTTACGTAATAACAAAACTAGCTCAGATTTACCTTATTAATGCAGAAACACTCTTGTAAGCAAACACATCTCACTAAGCTACCCAAGTTATACTTCTCAGTCGGCAGTGATGATAGTATTGCTCCCAGCCTCCTTTTTTTCTAATCAGTGCAGAGTGAACCTGATCTTAACATCGTATAACGATGATCTTCGGTTCAATATGTCACATCAATTCCCCTCGCTTGATTACACATACATACCCTTATGAAATACATTATACATAATACATAATTACATGGTACATTATTGTCAAAAAGTAGAAAATCTCTAGGAGGAATTCAACAAGAATCTGTTTACTGCAGTCTTGAACTTAGTCATGTTAGGACTGTCATGAGAGCCATGCATCATAAATTGTACTTGCCAATGACCAAGCGCTGAAAACTTAGATATGTATTTTCGAGTTGGTTTATAATCATTATCTGGCACAAAACATTACATGGCTGTTAACTTTAAGAAAAAAAAAGAAAACTGTACATCAGCCCTGCCTAAACGAACTACTTGTTTGTATTTTTTAGGTTGAGGGAACCAGCACGGCCAGGGTGACCATATCAGTCCGCTTCGTGTCCGCCATTAAAGACAGGAACAAACGTCGCCAGGATATCGGCTACCACATGGTCAGTAATACTCGGTTCTCTTTCAAATACACTACATGAAACGTGAAACTTACTACCGGTAGCAATAAAAAATCACCAGTAAAGATCTAAACTTTTTATTGAGCGCTATATTTTTGCAATTCCAATTCCAAATACATTTTACGTAAAGCTTTTATGTTTTTGTGTCCATCTGTGTCCATAATATCACCAGGGTCTATAATATCGCCACCTTAAGAAATAATGTGCTTAAAGATATTTTACTGCAACATACCCTATGTATGTACATTTGATGTGCGAAGGAGTGCATACCAAAAGTATGTTGCAGTAAAAAAATATCTTTAAGAACACTTTTTTTTCAATGTCTCGATATTATGGACCCTGGTGATATTATGGACACAGATGTTACATCTAGGAATTGTTTTTTTTAACATCAAACGTCACAAACAATCATCTTCCGACTTACCGTGCATTTTTAGAAGCAGTAATTTCAAATTATTATCGAGTAGCCATAAATAGTTCTAAAATGACCTATTAAGGCTATTATAAGGGAATATAAAACAACACATTGACGACAAAATCTTTATGTTTTTTTATGTTGTTTGTCGCAAGCTTACGACGTTTGATGAATGTAAAAACTCAGAAATTTATCTATTTTTTGTATTGCAACAACAAAATACAGGATAACCAGGCAGCAAGAGCTGATATCGGGCAAAAGATTGAAAAACATACATATATAATGTAACTAAAGGAATACCTACTACATAAAGTTGATAAAATTAGAATAATTTAGGTAAAAAGTTGGTTATAGTTCGTGTGTTTGTGTTGTATTAGGTTCATCTTCTGGGAGCTCGCATCCGGGACATTCTGAACTTCGTTGTCCGTGAAAGGGTCGGAGGAAAACACCGGTTTGAACTGGATGTCGGCTGTTCTCGCGAGAAAATATGGGGCATTGTGGGAAACTGGAATGACGTCACATGGATACGCGAGGCTACGAGTGGGTCTCAATATAATACAATACCAGTAAATGTGATGTTTATGTTAATTAGGCGCAACTCGAAACATGTGACTACACATGATATAAAAGGGGAGTTTGAGGGAAAGAAGCATGCTTTTGAACGGTAAATGCTAACATTTTGACATATCTATACATATATTTCCTTACCAAATTTGCTTATAACCTTGTGCAAGAACACCCTACAATGCCGTATTGTTACTACACTTAATCCGACCCCTGTCAGTCAAAAATCACTTCACCGCAGTTTTCAAATGATGGCGCAATTCTGTATTGTTCATAATTTCAAATTATGGACCAGTTTGACAACGACGTTTGTCCGATTCAAATTGTCTGATTACATTATATATTAAATTGCGTTTAATTATGTTTTTTTTAATTCAAATAATTGTCTAATTATTTCACATGTCAGTGATACCATACCTGGGGTATGAAATAGAATACCATGCAAATGATTAAATACATGATATATACGAGTGCTTCTTTTTTATTAAAGGCACCGTTGTCAAAGGACTCCACCGAACGATCTACTTCACCAAGGACCGTTCTCTGAAGGTCCGTCTGGCCTGGGCTGACTCCAGTGACTACCTGTTCGTGTATGAGGGAGACAACAGTCCGGAATTCCTGCACTGCAAGTACTACAGGGGAAGGGTAAGCAACGCTTCATAACAGGTCACGACTGTCTAAGCCCTGTCACATATGCACATTTCAGAATACTGGCTAAACTGCCCTCCCAAACAATAGTGAGGAGTAAATCTAAGAAAAGGATCCCAGTGCTTAGGGCGTTTTCAGCACTGGGTAACCTTTAAACCTTTGAACCTCTCTGCCGTCATTCTTCCGCGCGTTCAGCACTAGTAACCGAGTGCTGACAGGATTCTGTCACTGGAACACCAGTGCTAAAAGGATTTCAGCACTGGAAACCGAGTGCTGTCAGACAACGTTCAGCACTGGAACACCAGTAGTGAGGGCGCTTCAGCACTGGGAAAAGGCCGTTCAGCACTGGAACACCAGTGATCGGCTCTCGTCGGCACTGGACGTCCAGTGCCGACGCCGTTTTGTCCATTGAATCAGCACTGGAACACCAGTGCGGAAGGCGTGGCTTTCGTAGACTTGCAAAAAGGAGTCGGCTAGTGTTCGTCAAGGTCAGGTAACATCCGTCTGCACATGAAGGGTGTTCTAAAGTTTTTAAAACAGTCGGGTGTTGGTCAGGGAGTTATGGCATGTGTGGCTGGTGTTTCGCATGTCACAAATTCACTCAGATTTGCTTAGATTTGTATATATATATATAGAGAGAGAAAGTTAGAAGTGGCCTACATTTGGCAAGACTGTAGCCCCAAACCGTTCTCTCCAGCAGACCAACTTCATTGGCATGTTATCTCTCTAATTGGCCGATTTGTACTCTTTTCAGCCACTTCCCAAAGCCTGGTAGAGCCTAGCAAGAATGCTCACAAACATTTGCCAACCTAATAGTATGTCGGCTAGTATTCGGCGGCAATACTGTGGGTTGGTCCTAAATTAGTGACTTTATAATTACATAAGAAAGAAAACAGGAAACGGGGTAATATCATTATCGTGTGTGCATTCGATTCATATATTAGGGTACACAACAGCAAAAAAAAATAAAACACTGAGCATATAATCGCATCCATTTTATACAGTTACGTATACTTTATACACATTTCTAATAAAAGTCTGATACAATAAGAAATGTTTAAGCTACTAGAAGATGCGTTTCTGTAAACATGAACTTTTCTTACAGCTGCAGTTCTTCGCCGTGAACCCTAACAAGGTGAAGGTGGTGTACGACTGTTCCTTCCTGCCGGCGAAGGACGCTCCTGTGGAACAGTTCAAGACATGGTTCGTACCAGCTATCGCCAGCAGGATAGAATGGCTCAAGGTAATAATCAATTCAAATATCTTGTTACCTTAGAGATAGTGTTCTCTTTCACTCTCTCACACTATAATTCTATCAATCTCTGTCCCCCTATATCTCTCAGACCCTGTGTGAGAGTGTAATGGGCTATTGTTGGCTTAATTTTTTTTTTCAAACTGAAAAATACATTAACCTTTTCCACATCACATCAACATGCCTTCGTTGCTTTCAAAGGTGTTCGTCGTTTTACATTATCTCTACATCTTCTGTCTTTGATTGATTTAAAAGGAGACTGCTTCATGCAATTTATTAGTGCATCAGCTAGTATAGACGATTTTAGAAAGATTTTCGAACACCTCTTCAAAGTGTTAATTTGTAGACACCGTGGTGAAAGAAAACATTTGTACAAGATTTTGTATTCTACATAGGTTTCCGAATACTATCTTGTCCATACATGTAGAATGCGCTTAGTACATTTTTGAAACACAGTTGGTGTTTAAAGAATCTTAGTAAATCTATTTCCTTTCAGGAAACCTTTGGGGAGCAGAAGGCCAGTCAGAAGGAATCAAACAAAAGTACGAGACCTCCAGTTTTCACGAAGGGCGCGTACGCCTCAGTCGCCCGGGGCATCGTCAGAGGACCTGTGGAGGACGTGTGGAAAGCGTTTAGGCCTTTTGGACGGGTGGGTCAATTTTTTGTCAGATTTTTTTTTCAACTAGGTATAAACTTAAGAGTGTCTGTTAGTGTGTGTAATTGATTCGTTTGTGTTTGCTTCATGTTTGTGTGTGTATGTGTAAGTGTCTTTGTGTGTGTGTGTGTGTGTGTAAGTGTCCTTGTGTGTGTGTGTGTGTGTGTGTCTTTGTGTGTGTGTGTGTGTGTGTAAGTGTTTGTGAGTGTGTGTGTGTGTGTGTGAGTGTGTATGTATTTCATTGTAGCAGAGTGGGTGGTTGAAAAAGTTTCACTACCACAAATGACCTTAAGATCGCTATAAAAGACAATTGTGACTCAACTCGGGCAAGGACTTGTTAAGAACATGTTTCCTGTGCCACTAGGACTGTTGAATGTATGCTAGACAATTTCTTTATTTGTGCTAATGCCTTTACGGGTTTTACTGGGACACTTTTTTTTAAAAAGGCTATAACATAATAAAACGCCAGTATGATGTTTCCCCTTTAATGTAGGAATGTAGGATAAAACGATGTAAATTTTAATGCACAGGACTGCATGGAGTACTGGAAGATCTACGAGAGTATGGAGATCGAGGCTCCCGGAAATGACGTACAAGGCTGCATCCGGCGTTTTGTTACTTCCAAAACGAAGAGTAAAATCAGGGAGAGGCTGGAATGGAGGGACGACAAAACACATGTGGAAGTAAGTTTACCACATCGACATTTGAACTGCAACCACTTTTCTGTTTTTTTTCTTAAACATGAAGGTGTTGTTTTTTGTGTGTCTGTGTTTCAGATTAAATTGTGCTTAGCATAACAAACATGAAAGGTCTTGCCATAACAAGTCATAAAATGGTCAATGGAATTCTGCCAACGAATCGGAATTTTACACATACAACACATTTAATTTGAATATTTTGACTACTAGTATGCGTTACTTGAGTATGTTTACTAGTTATCGAGTAACAATAGTCTTAAAATATTTAGTTAATTGTTATCTTATTATCATAACCAACAGTACAACATCATCTGTAATTTTAATCCTCAATTGCATAACGTAATAAAATTGATACACAACTACAATATATATTGCGAATAACTCCAATGTAGACAGATACCCAGAATATCGAATATAGTAAACACATAACCAAAATCTTTTCGGATTTCTAAAATCTCCTATTCCTTGTTATTTTCTATAGTGGCTTAACTTATCTAGAACTTTTTTTCTATTTTATTACTAAAATCCTGAAATGTCTCCCGTTACTAATAGATCTACAGCCTCCTGAGTATGGACCCTCCACCTCCGGTTGCCATGGACAACGTGTACACAACAATTACTATGACAGAACGTGAGTAAGGGAGGGGGGCTTACTTTTATAAACATAATTAACCACAGCAATGAATTTGCTTCCTATTGTTTTAACTATATCAATGCTAAGTAATGATGATAGAATAAATGAATTTTATTACTTGACAGTTGTACTCGGTGCAATGTATGGTTACACTGGTAAAGCAAACAATGCAACTACATGTATAATAGCATATTCTAAGAATACGCCTATAGGAATATAGCGTATTGACATAATTACCTTTCTGTCTGTTTCAAGCCATTTTCTATTCTGCAAAGCGCTACAAATAGACCGGAATGAGTACGTAGATCTATCTATATAGAGTCATGACATGATTGAATGGAAAATATATGAATATTGTGAAAATTGTCTTGCTGTTATATACAACTTATTTCCTAACCGTTGTTTCAGTTGGAGAGAAAGAGACTGAAGTGAAGTTCGAGTGTACCTTTGACGTCAGCGTGTCGTTTGCGGTGTCCCGTATCCAAGACAACCAGAAGGCGGCCTACACGGCGTGCATCACCGGGCTGCAGCAGCTCTTCCACTCCGAGGTCGGGACGCTAGAGGTCGTTGTTGGGAGCGCCTCTGATCTGGCACGCACTGACGGCTGGTGTAAGTATTTCACGTTTTGATGTTTTTATTTTATTAATAAATTTTTCATTTCTATTGTATGTAATGTAAACCTGCACGCATCATATGGCGACGTTACGAATGAACTTAATATATGGAATTTATAAACGAATTTAGACCTTTATTGTGCATATATACACACATGCACATGGTACCTAACCCACTGGGGTAGGTACATTGTACATGTCGAAACAAAATAATAGTTTTTCTTCAGAAAAACATTGAATAATGTAAAAAAAAAGGACAGACAATGTGGCTGTGAACGAAAAAAGCAATCTATCTTAAAATAGTTGACGTATTTATTTACGCTAGCAATTATAGAACATTACTATAGTCTAAATAAGTCGATTCTGTTTCTTCTAATATTAATAATATACATTATATAATGTACATTATCATATATGTAATATTGCTAAGTCTATTGTAAATAAATACATACCTGAGGGCTAATTGCAAGTACAAACAACTTGTATGAAAAAAGAGAGACTACGTCCAACATAACCAATTACAGAAAATAAAAACATTTCTTGATTACAGGTGACGCTGACCCGTACATTGTCCTCGCGGTGAATGATGGGAAGCCTGTGACGACAAAGGTCTGCCGGGCTACCCAGAATCCTAACTGGGACGAGCGGTTTGAGCTGTCAGTGACTTCCCGCAGCAGGAACGTCATCTTTACAATCATGTAAGATTTACTTTTCATATTACAAAACAGTTTAACTAACGAAGTGACCTCCTATGGCCGAGTGGTAGCTATAGCGGACACTAGATCGCATCAGAATTTCTTCCTGCATAGATCATACAGCAGATATAGAAACGTCTCTTAACCCTTAACAGAACACCTTCCCGGACTGATTAATCTGTACACCTGGGGTCCGCGCGGACCCCAGAGCAGTTTTTCGCTAATTTTTAGAAATTATCAACATGCTACCAGCTCAATTGTTTTGCAAACTGATGTGGGAACCTCTGTGTCCACATTACATACAAAAATCATACATTTTAAACTTTTTCTATTTTTTGGTGAAGAAAAGAAGACAAGAAGAAATACCCGATTTTTAAACCCATTTCAGACTGAAGGGGCTTTTGAGGCCCAACTTTGATCTCAGATAGCGGCTAAACGGCTTGCGCTAGAAGTATCAAATTTGGAGACCTTTCCTAAAATGTCTCTGGAAAAAAGTTCATATTAGTTTAATACTAGTAAGTTGATGTTTTATTTGTGTTGCCATGGCAACGGGTAGTTTTTTGAAAATAGAAGTAATTTTGGTTTAAACATAAACATTTTCTGAGTTTTATATTAAATTACACTTCTTTTCCAACATGAGTAACATCTTACATAATTAAATATAAGTTAAATCATTTAATATGTATAGAATATGCTAATTTGATGACGTCATTGGTCCAAATCCAATATGGCGGACTATATTATTAGCTCTGACGTCATATGACGTCATAATTACACCAAAGTTATTAAAATTTAATTCTATTACTACACCATTCTCTGAAAACTTGGTAGACATACGATGAATGCATAAAAACATATAAAAACGGAAATAAGGTAATGTATAAGAACGCCAGTGTATCCATTATGATCGAAAGCCGGCTGGGGTCCGCGCGGACCCCAAAAGAAAATCAGATTAAATTTTTTTTATAAATGGTAGAAACGGAGTTTTCTGCACTGTATTGATAGACAACTTTGTGGGTGACAATTACCTAAAATTTCAGAAAAAAATCTTTAGAAACAAAAAAGATATTACAGAATATATAGTGCTGGGGTCCGCGCGGACCCCAGGTGTATATTAGGGTTAAAGTGTGAAAAATGAAGTTAAAACTGTATTTCGCCATGACATGCAATGCTTTGTGAGGTAACTTTTGTACCGAGAGGTTACTAATTCAATTCATTGTATTCCCGGCTAGATACTTTGCGCGACTTTCCTCACTTCGCCCAGATGCAAAATGGATACCTGACTTGAAATGCGGGAGATAATTAAAAAAAAGACATGAAAAAAGAGGAATAGGCTCCACCTTTCGAGAATGATAATAATAATAATCTTTATTGTACATTCATGCCCTATCGGGCTAAGTACAGGTTAAGGTTCCGGGTCGGAGTTTAATTCTGACCAAATAGTGCGCAGTAAATCGCCGGATCTGCGAGGTTGTCACGCTAGGTTTGGCTCCCCATAGCTCGGCGATCGCTGTAGATTTTCAACTAGGTTTTGAATCGATCAAAAAGCCTTGGGATTGTAGTGTTTTTCGGCGCGGTGAAGTTGGACGGCCAGCGAAGCGTTTTTGGTATTAGTCCGCGAGCAAGGGTGATGCGGTTTGTCGCCTGATGACCCAAATAACTGCGTTCTATGTGGAATTTTTAGGGGTTCGCGTCACCGGATTTTGCGAAAAACTTATCGCAACAACCTATATTTTTTTTCTGTTTTTCAGAAACAGAAAGTAGTAAGCTATTTCAGCATATAAGCCGTTAGCCTGGGAATATTCGTTTTTTTCCAAGCAGGTCCGTTGAAAAAACTGCAAAAAAAATACATTTTTCGTATCCAAAATTTACGTTTAACTACAGTTTCTACCCAAATTATAGAGTCGACGGACAATAACCAAAATTGTTTCGGAAGCCGGCTGGAAACCTCCGTTGACTGATGTAATGAGATTTCCCGGCGTACTTTTTTTGGCGGAGTAATTATGGCCCTTCGGTCTGAGGGTATCCACCGGATCCAAAATCGTGAAAAAAACTCCGGTCCGAGACCTAAACAGATGAAAAGGTAATATACATGTTTGAAGTACAAACAGCTGTAAAACTACACTAATACAGAGGTTCGGCTTCTTTCGGCTTCTCGTCTCTTTGTGATGTTAAACATGTAATTTGAAATGGGTTTGTTTAATACAGGACGATCAAAGCGCATTTAGAAAGTTTTTTTCTTCAATATTAGTCAAGTATTAGAAGTATAATAAAAAAATCCATAGGACTTACTTTACATTACCTACGGTTTCTACACCGTGGCTGATAGTTAAGTTGTAGAGTGCACGGTCACGTTGTGATACCTATTCTAATTTCGCCTGATTTATCAAAAACTGCACAATGAACAGATAGAGACAAAAGTGTAATCTTTGGGAAGTAAAACGATTTTACAAAGGACAATTAATAGTCTGTAAATTTCCGCCTGTTAAAATGTTTATGTTAAAAAAAATCTCGTTTTAGCTAGAGTACTATTTCCACGATGTAAGCCCCACGATAGACGACAGAACGCCCTGAATGTTCTATTTTCCATCCACAGGGACCGAGACACAGTCGGACAGGACGACATCATGGGGACAGCTAACGTCAACCTGGACGAGCTGACGTCAGGCCAGGAGAAGAAGAAGACTCTGGACGTGCAGCAGGGAGGAGGGACGCTAAACGTCAGGCTGTACCTGAAGATGCACGACAAACCCAAGGAAGCTCAGGAAGGAGGAAAACTTGTGAAACAGATCAGCCTGCCGTTCCTGGCCCCGGTCTTCCAGAGCGAACTGGACGTCATCAGGAACGAGTTCACCAGCCTCATCACGTCGTTCCTTGGACAAGGTACCCAAATATTTACCCAAATCGTCAATTCTATCAGAAGACATCCCTATCAACGCTAGCCGATAGGTTTCCAAGTATCTCAAATACAATATCTGCCTGGACCATTAACTATAATAGAGATGTTGAGGATGGAGCGAAAGGAGTGGATATATAACGATATTCACTCTCTGATGATCATCTCTACCGATGGAATTGATAATTGTGACGGCAGAAACTATGATCAGGATGTCTGCTGTTAGAATCTCCAATGGTACCAGCAGAGATTCCCGTCCGGATCTTTACTAATAGAATCGCCGATTCTACCAGATTGCAATCTATACCCTGACATATACATATATACGTCCCTGCGTCTGTGTACTCATTTCGTCGTAAAACAACTAAGAACTAGAAAGGCCGACATTTGCTTGGGAGCAAATACAGCATATTTCAGTCCATCTCCCTCCCACGCAAAAGTGGACTATTCCAAACTTACCCCAGTGCAAAACTGGCAAAGGTTCTCAAATAAATGAATTAAATAGTAGCTATATGAGAACAAAGATGCAATAACAAGTACTTTGAATCTCGAAAGCTTTACTAATCTTATTACAGGTATGCAAAAACTAACAATGATGAGATTTGATACATTTTGAAGGTCTTAGGCACATAAAATTGAATGTGTGGGTCATTACGCACCACTTAGGTTCAATGTGACCTCAGGTAACCTGCAATGGAACACGTGTTCCATGGATGGAACCGGCCATTCTTTAGATAGAACATGGAACGGGTATAGCACTTTTGGCCCTTTTTTTGCTGAAAATAGCCATTAAAGTCCCCCAAATGAGTCATTTGGAAGTGGTGTATGCCAAATACATGACTGCTATTCTGTATACACACGTTCAAGGTACCCTTGTACCGAATGTCATATCATTTGGTTGTAATACCAGGGCTCAGGATCCAAAAATCCATTTTTTCTCGAAAAATGCCCCAAAAAAACCTTCATAAAAATTTGTCAAGGGCATGTTTCAAAAAAATGAAAAAAACGTCTGGGGGTATTTGCCCACTCTACCTCCATGCCAAATTTCAGGTCATTTGGCTGAATGATGGCGGAGTTGAATCCCTTTGACTGTTTGGCAGGAGGAGGAGAAGGAGGAGAAGGAGAAGGAGAAACATGAGAGAACACAATATATTTCATCCATACCATGGTATGGACTGAAATATAAATATCCACATTACAGCAGAGTTACAATGGTGACAATCAATTTATCCAATTTGTTCATCCCAAAGGCCAGAAGTACGAACTGGAGAAAACCAAACGTCTCCGGAGCCACCCCGATGTTCCACTAGAGGAGATGCCGGCAGCCTGTGTTCCCATGCCCACGGCGGAGATGTTCACTCCGGTTAAAGCAGGGAGACTAATGCAGCGTCTCATGGAGTTTATCGGGTCTCAGGTATTTAACCCTCCCATTGTCACCATGGAACAGTTTTAATGCTTAGTTCCAATATTCCCTGACACTTGTTAGGTTAAATTTACCTTGGTATGAGCTTTTGTCCTTATGCAATCCAAATTAGTTCAGGATCTATTTGATGCTTGCTCTTTTTGCGGCATGTAACGTTCTATGCTTTGTATGACAAGGCATATTAAAGCGACACACTGTACGTCATGCCTATAATTAAGGAAGTAAAAAAAAAACATTACTTGTAACTTCTGACCTGGACGCATTGACTTTGTTTTCCGTTCATTAGTTTCTCTTGTTTTATGTTTATGTTATTCGGTTTCGTTACTCTGTCTAGGACACTGAGAGTGTCTACCACCTATCAGGAAAACATTTATAATACATATATAAAGTTAAACCCATTCTCGTATGAATGTAAGCTGTTAGAGATTAAATTGATTTAAAAAAATCATAGATAATTCTTTTGAAATATTGTTTACTGCACTCTGTAATATAATACATGCCTTCCTCTCATGTAATGTTTGTTTGCAAAAGGAAATACAATATGTACAGTACTGTACGTCTTACTACACAGGCTCAGATTATGGTCCGTCTTGCGGAAGTCAAGGGCATCTGGGACCCGTGGAAGGTCAACTTCAGCGGCTACCTGCCTGCTAACGAGAGGCTGATAGAAGAGTGGCAGAATGACGCAGAGTTCTGCCGGCAGTATCTTCAGGGTTCGTATCACAACATTATTAAGTCTTGTGTTCAGTCTAGCTTGGTTGCAGCAGGTTTTTTTTGGAGATGTTACTTTTCCAGCCGATCTCAAATAGCCAGGCGGTGGGAGTTTTGTGCCTGCCCCAATACATAAGTCATAAACTCCCGCCGTGTAAAACCTACCGATGATTCTAGTTGAGTCAGGCGGCAAAGAGCTCCTGCAGCCCGGAAGACAATCTGCTCTAACCACGATAGAGTGGAGACCAGGCGAAACATTCCTAAAATTTTGCACGTTCCGTGGATTTTTAGAGATATTAATGTTTTTTGACAGTCCCTGAGGATTGCATAATGCTGATACCATTGTGTTACATTTTCTAATCTTACTTCAGTAATACAGTTACAGTGTTAATGGTGCCATGTTATAGATTTAAAATGACATTTCTTATGAATAACCATATCGATATAGGCAACGCTTACCTTCATATACAAATTGAATCGAAATTGCGTTAAATTGGAGTAAAAATTGACTGTCAACTACGCGCCGAAATACTCCCGAACACCAGCCTACCAAGGTCAAACCTCCAGTCCTCACCCACATGTTTAAGATATTTTGAAACATTCTGCTGGCGCAGCCGAACAATAGCCAACCTAACCGATATCCGGCCGACTCAGCCGACCTTGCTCCTGAGCTTTCCTAACCCTGGTTGTAGGGGGGGTCGTCAGTATCAGAGAGGCTATATATAATATGACAAAAGAACCTACTTTTTCTTTCGTATATTGTATTAACTGCAGTGTCTCATCTACAGGCATCAACCCCATGCTGGTGACCGTGTGTAAGGACCAGAGCCGGATCCCAGCAGAAATGCTCGGACTGAAAGGACAAGGCAAGACCACCCTGCAGCTCATGGAAGAGAACAGGCTGTTCATCGTGGACTACGCGCCCATGCTCGGTGTTCCCGCTACTCCGGGCAAATTCTTCTACGCGCCCATCCTGCTCATGTTCAACGAACAGCTCCCAGGCGGAAAGAATCGTCTTAATTTGCTGGGTATACAACTCAACAGAAACAAGGGTATGTTTTATTTTACACACTGGGCATCTACAGGTACATGGCATCTACAGGTACAGTTCCATAAGGCCCATCTACATAATACAATAGTGTTCAGCATGGGATAAGAATGTACCTTTGAAAGCAGTGAGGGAATGTCTAACTAGATGTCAATTGATATATTTTCCTATGTATACTATGCAGAAATAATATTATGTACATGGATGTGCCTTTTAGTCCATTGAGAAACATTTTGGTATTCGATATTTTAGCCTAGCGCGTACTGAACTAGTTATATCAAAATATTTGGTACATACAACCCAAAAAAGTGATGTTCATCTTAAAATAACTCTGGACAAAATGGACAAACCCATGGGTCCATAATATATTTTTTAATCTCCCTATATCAATACAAAATTTGTCACAGCCAATTACGAGTTTTGTGATTGCCCTACTACTGATTAGAACTTTTTAAACAATTCACCTTTTAAACTGTAGGTAGAAATGAGGTGTACTCACCAGAGACAGCCAAGACCCACCCAAACAAGTACATGTTCGCCAAGATGCACGTGATGTCAGCTGACAACAACGTGCACCAGTTCCTGTACCATCTGGGCTACACTCACCTCGCCATGGAGCCCATCGCGGTGTCCCTGCACACCTACCTGCCCCCGGACCACCCCGTCCACCGCCTGCTGCTGCCGCACTTCAAGGACACCATCGGCATCAACTACCTGGCGCGCCACTCGCTCGTCTCCCGCATCTTCCCCATCACCGACCCGATGTTCGCCACGTCCACTATGGGAGGACTCGTCATGTTCATCAACGAGTGGCGCAAGTACAACTTCATGGACATGGCGTAAGTTTTTACCTTTGCCAGCATGTTTTCGGTAGTGTGTGTTTGTGCTTTGTATGCGATTCCCATGATAAATCAAGGAACTTTGGAAGGATTGGACATTGGTATTTTCATATGCACAAAAAGAGATTCTTCTAATCTTGCTTACGTCGCTGTCTATAGGTTTTACCAAATTGTTTTTGCCACTGTAATTGTTCCTAAAACGATTTACAGTACTTTATTTACGTAGTAATGGACAAATACGCTAGTTTCTATGAGTAAGAAAACGCTTGTATTCTATCAATGTAATCAAGATGAGGATAGTAATAATGCACAAATTTATTGCACAGCGATTGTAAAAGGCATAAACTATACATAGCATGCACTGGTAGAAAACTACATTTCCAAAGACAATAATGGAGAAAATGTAATAAAAAATTTAAGGTAATTTTGCAACATTTATAAATTACTGTATTGATTAATAAAGGGTTAATGCACCG
>NW_017803852.1:66127-66739 GCF_001625305.1 Branchiostoma belcheri | reverse complement strand
ACACATTTTAGTTTATATGAAGCTTAAAAAAAACATAATTTTGTCTGACCAGGAAACTGCTATGAATATTAACAGAAAGAGCTGTGTACCCCTATATCATTATGGTTTCACCCATGGTTTATGGAGAATAACGCACGGCTGAGCCATGGTTTATCGGAGAATAAAGCACGGGTAACGGAGGCCTCTGATTGGTCTACGCCACCCGGCTATATGATAATAGAATATAAAGTACCTAAAATAAGTATACGTGTCGTTTACCATAACAATAGATTTCCCGATGAGCTGAAACGTCGAGGTTTTGACGAGGCTGGGTCTGATGGTTTGACAGACTACCTTTATCGGGATGACGGCTTCAAACTGTGGAACATCTACAAGACGTACGTGACTGGAATGGTTAATGAGGCTTACACAAGTGACACGACAGTGGCAGCTGACAAAGGTTCGTGCAAAGTACAGTTTTGATACAACTTTAATTTATGATGAGTTTGGAAATGGGAAAAGGTCTGGTGTTAGACGAAAAAAGGCATTTTAGTTTCTGTGCCGCCATTTCTGTGGTCGCCTGTGAGTCCGAAGTTAGCGTGTGTGTGTGTGTGGTTGGGGGGGGGTAGGCGG
>NW_017803852.1:53125-66107 GCF_001625305.1 Branchiostoma belcheri | reverse complement strand
GCGTGTGTGTGTGTGTGTTGGTGGGGGGGGGGTAAGGGCGGATGATGAGAATTATAGGAACATTAGAATAATAGAAGAAATGTTCAGAGGTAGTAAAATTATTCGATTGGTTACATTTGGGTGTTAGTTGAAATTCCACTACATTAGAGTAAATTAAGAGGTCTGTCCGATTGTCTATGTCATGGCGTGGCGGGCAATTGTGATGAAAACTTCGGAAAACAAATAGACGTTCAGAAAGATATGAGTTCGTAGTTATAATTTCTGTACATTTATGCTATTTAGACTCATTATTTCTGTATCTGTATTCTGTATCAATGGCCGGGTTAATCGCCCTTTAGCATGCTACGCCAGTTCCGTGGAATGAAAAAAAAAGGAAATTAATGGGCAATTGCAATAAACTACACTTAAACAGGGCATAATGGATGCTGAGGAATTAGTTTTATTTTGATGCTACTATATTTTACCATGTGTTTTCCCTATTCATACGCATATGACATAGACAGGTAAACGTGTTTTTGTCTGCTGTTCACAGCCCTGCAGAAGTTTTGCCAGATGATTGAAGGTCCCGGGCAGCTTCACGGATTCCCTCACGAGATTCCGACCAAGCAGCTGCTGATCGACTGTCTGACCAACATCATCTTCAACGTGAGCGCACAGCACTCCGCCATCAACTTCCCGCAGTATGACTACTACTCCTTCGTGCCCAACAGGTATCCAGTTTGTTTTAATGATGTTTTAGAAGAAATGTTTTTCATCATGCATTAGTCTTTTGGTTGATCGTCTACTAAAAAATTGATAAGAAAGTCATTGGTTTATGTGTGTATCTTTTCTCTTTTTTCATGTCTTTGCAATTACACATGTATGCATTGTTTATTTGAAATAAAATTGAAAAGTTGAAGGTTCTGCTGTAGTTTATATATAAAACTTTATAAAATAAAACTTTGACCTGAGTGTTTCTAAGACCTACCCACATACCAAATACAATAAATTAAGGCCTTATTCTGTTTAGTTAACCATAAACTGGGCACACAGATATACGCATACATACAATTAAAGGCACACCAAAAACAAAGCTCTATTTTTATAGATATATAAGTAGATCTCCGTAATATCAATTTATTCATGAACCTTCCCTTAGGCCGGCCCAGTTGTCGATACCGATGCCTGACGGACCGAACGACATGTTACAGTCCGCTGTACTCGAGGCCCTGCCACCTCCACAGTTCACGACTCTGCAGGTCCTTCTGTCCTACATGTTGTCCATGCCGTCACAGACTGCAATCACAGGGGTAAGATCGTGCTCTGTAACAATAATAAAGGGTTAACGACCCGCCTCGAGGTGTATATGGTAAGATAATTTCCTGGTCGGGTGCGATAACCATCGAATAAACCACCGAGTGAGCATCGCGAACGAGGAGGATTATGAGGAGACCAAGTATTATCTTGCCATATACATCGAGGATAAGGCGGAGTATTCAGGTTATCATCATATAACCTATCCGACTGACACAGATATTTGACATAGATTCAGTTATAAAATTCTCAATGCCCCCCACACCCCACCACCACCAAAGAAAAATCATGTAGTGACCATGTGACATTATAACAGTTTCACTTTTAGTGGGGGTTTAGAAAATTATTTCATTAATATCTATATAGTTGTGTTGTATTTTCAAATTAATTATTCAAAATAAACTACAATACGTTTTAATAGATAAATAAAACAAGTCGTAATGCAAGTGTTCATTCCCTGTCCCCATTAAAAATGGTACGGTCCAAATACTTTTCAGTTATTCTAATAGCCACCTACTTTTGAGGTTGCGGCCTAATAACCAATGGGAAGTAGAACGTTCTGATTGGTCGGCGTCTTTTGGCTATATGAAAATATATTTCTGTCATATAAATAACATAATATCTGAACTATTTGTTGATATTATAACTATTACGCATTGGTTATTAGCAAATATACTGTTAATTTACTACCCTTGGAAAATTTGGTGAGATTTCTTATATCATGACATTTGTGTCTTATGATACAATACTTATAATTAAAGGAAAGAACAGACTCATTTCAAGATCAGGCGTATCTCTTAGCTCACTATAAATGACGATTTGTCTAAAGTGTATGAAGTAAGAAACACTGATGATACAATTATGAACTTTATTTCCAAGGTGGAAGCCATGAAGGATGTGTATCCTGGGGTCCATGAGGAATTCAACAAGAATCTTGTGTACCTCTCCGAGGACATCAAGGCTCGTAACGACCAGCTGAAGAAGGACGGGAAGGTCCCCTACACTTACCTGGATCCGGAAAACGTTGCCATGAGCATCGACATCTAGTCAAACTATCATTAAAGTTTATCTACACATATAGTTTACCAGGTACCTTTTACCCTGTGTTGACGTCAAAGTCCAGAGAAGCCACGTGACAAGTCTTTATTGGTTAGTCTACTAAGAAAGACCAGACTGACTGGTCAGAAGCTCTTGATGAGAACATTTACCTTTTGTATCGTAACAACTCCTTGAAATTTTAAACATTAAGGCAAACAGTTACTGGTATATACTTTAAGGACCTGATATATTTTATATTAGTACTAGATCGTTGTTTGATAATGGACTTTAAAAAAATGAACCGAAAATTGTTATATCATTTATAAGTATTTAGTCAACGTAAATGAGAACAGGACAGCCTTCAGAGCTCTAGAGCATATGTTTGGTATAATTTTTTTTAAGTGAAAAACCTAAATGGTTTTGGTCCCTCTTCGTGTATATTTTATCATGTTAGGCACGGAAATTATTTGTAAAGAGGTTAAGACCCCAATATATTATTGCAGAACCGATTCGATTGTATAGATTAATTATAAAATAAAATAATATCAATTTCCCTATCTCAATACAACGCTGCTGTTTGTGTGTGTGTGTGTGTGTGTGTGTGTGTGTGTGTGTGTGTGTGTGTGTGTGTGTGTGTGTTTTAAGTAGACGCTACGGTCACTACGAGCAAGGGATTATACATTTGATGTGTTATTGTTTTGACATGACTGGGTAGTTATAGGAACATTTGCATTTCTGTACAAAAAAGTTATTTGACGTGCGTGTTTGAGCCAGGTTTATTTTTTTACAAGCTATTGATTTTCGTAAAGTGATAAATGACAACATCAATGAGTTAGGGTTTTAGGACCTCTACCACAAAATTCCGCAGACTAAAAAACACTGTGTTCAAGCTCCTAAAAACCTCATGTTTCTGTCACGGTGTCGACATCGTTGCAAATAAGAATCTCAACAGATTTTTTTTAAGTACCGTGTCTCTACTTTGTACCTGATGTAGAGGTTCGCCCATGAACACAGTGTTATGTTATTTCAAAGTCAATTACAAAGAAACACAACCCTTAAATCTTAAAAGGCCCCTTCCCTCTGGCTTTGCGGATAATAGTTTATGAGTGCCATGTGGCATAGCACTGCACTGAACAGGTATCTAGAACCTCTCTATTTTTAACATTTTCTCTATACTGAGACATCATTCCTATATGTTACATGGTATTGAGGTGTTCTGTGGAAAGCGATGGTTGCCACTTATTATTCTCATATTATTCTTTAAAAAATTTCAAACACCGTCTTTATTTTAGGTGTAGAGTTAAGAATATTAGAGTTAGATATTTTTTTTGCTGTTACCGTAACAGCGTAGAGTTAAGAATATTAGAGTTAGATATTTTTTGCTGTTACAAGCAAGTCATGATATTAAAAACCATTAATATTGCTAAATAATATTGATGTAATAAAAACGTTTGTAAACATATATAAAAAGATCTAGACATGATCTTATTTGGTTCTTCAAAAATAAAGCGTGGATTCTATTGTTTACTCCATCCACCAGTTTCCCATCCCCAGAATGCAACGCGAAACCGCGGGGGAAACCTAGATTTGCATAGGACTGGAAGGCATCGGAATGACCCTGTTGACGTTAAACAGCTTCTTTGTCAGTGTGTTTTGAGGTGTTGGGGCATTTTATGCTCAACATTAATTAAATTACTATGGGCCGAATCTGACAACAAATAGAGAATGAATTTTAAGTGTTCTTTTCAACATGGAACATGTGGTTTGTAACGTACCGTTACATCATCAGTATAGCGTTACAACTATAACGTTACAAACCACATATTAAAAAAAATTCATTCTCTCTGTTTTCAGATTCAACCGATAGTAATTAATAATGAGCATGAAATGCCCTGACGTCCTTAAAACACAGTGAAAAGCAAGCTGTTTAACGTCAACAGTATCATTCCGATGCCTTCCTGTCCTATGCAAATGAGGGTTACCACCGTATTTTCGCATTGCATTCTGGGGATGGGAAACTGGTAGATTGAACAGACATGTCAAGGCCAGTTTTACATTATGTAACGGCCTCAGGCAAATCTAAAACTTTAGGGACCGTAATTTCAAGTCTAGACTATAATTTGTTTTCAGGGGAGCTGGGTAACACCAAAGTAAACAATTCGTGTGGGGGGAGGTGGGTGCTAGCGACATTTCCATAGAGCTATAGCTACATGTGTTTCATGACATTATGTCATTTGCCGTTACCTTAATTTCATGCAGTCTCAAGTCACTAAATCAAAATTAATAATATATGAATGAAAAATCATTATGTGTCAATTCGTTTCCACTGGGAATAAAACAGTGTGACAATAAGACCGTAAAATGTTTATTCATAATTTTTCCACACCTACACATTTCTGAGAACCACCTCCGCACTTTCCCAAGGTAACATTTATTCTATATCCGACATATCAATAGCAATCTTAATGTGAGGCCACGAAGACGATATCAATATACGCGGTGTTCAAAATCCTCGAACTGAGATCACCCAAATCCGACGACCATGCGAGAAGCACATGTCCTGAATCCGGTGGACGCACGGAACGCGTTAAATCCGCCCAACGTTCGCCGACGTAAAGCAGTTGGTAAGTCGTTTATATAAAGCCTTCCATTGTTTATTCTCTACATTACACCTAACTAGTATTGACAAATGATGTGCATGTTTGTATTTGCAAGTCATAGATAAAGGTCAGTTTGTGTTAAAATGATATTTTCATTTTAAAGCATATATCATAGTAAACTGTATTTGATATATTGATCGTGTTGAATAGACTTATTCTAACATTGTGTTTTACTTTTGTGTATATTTTTAAAGGTGCTGTGCTGCATTATCGGCTGAGACTGGCTGTCATTACCGCTTCAGTCCTGGTTTCATTGTCTATTATCGGGAAAAGGGTGCTCTTTAAGGCTAGCATACCCGAGGTTGGTATGGTAAGTTTGATATATTTCTATCCACCCAACAGTTACATATAGTACTGCAAAATGTAGTGGTTGCTATACATTTGCGGCACCATTCAGATAATTCCAAATCATAAATAAGTCATAAATAAGAAATTTAAAGTTTGAAACCCGGTGTCGAGTCTACGTTTTGGGTGGGCCCCCTCGTCCCTTCCCACCTGAAGAGGAATCCCCGCCGCCCAGCTTAACTGTGCTCCCCGGTAGGGTAGCAAGACTACTACTAGTAGCCTTGTTGAGCTGGCCGGCAGGGAACTACCCCATGCCCCAAGAGAGCCCACCCAAATCTCGGAAGACTGGACACTAGGCTAGAAAAAAAGGACCCAAAGATGGGTGGATCATTGTAGAATCTATCATATGAGGAAGGCTAACATTTCGACTCAAAACTCATACAAGTAGCCGTTAATTTAGTTTAACCCTATTCAGACGGGGGGTAGGGGGTGAGGCTCGCGCCCACTTTCATCTCAGATAGCGCCAAAACGGCTTCTGCTAGAACCGCTAAAATCAAATTTGGTGACTTTTTCTTGAAATATCTGGCAACAATTTCATATTAATTAGATAAGCGCCTGATTTTTGTGTTGCCATGGAAACGGGTCTGACAGGCAGTTTTTGGTCCGTTAGTGTACGTGTTATTTATTGCAATACTGACTGCAAGATAGTCAACAGCAAATGCCGTGTTAACTATACCACATAAAGTCCGTAAATAAATTTAACAAATTGTACATTGGAGATGTATTCTACTAAAATTTTTTGAGAGGATGATAAACATTAGTGTGAATTAGCTAGATAACAAAATAGTAATACTGCATTTTTTTTCAAATATTCAGTTGATACCTAATATGAACACTACCTACATGACATCGAGAACCTCCGACAAATCCGAGTGCTGCGATTCATGGAGAACGACAACAAAAGAACCTGTCTCCACATCCACGGTAAGTACCTACAGTAAATTACACTTCTCCACATCCACGGTTAGTACCTACAGTATAGAACCCCTCCTTACATCCAATGTTTGTACCTACAGTATAGAACTCATCTCCACATCCACGGTTAGTACCTACAGTATAGAACCCATCTCCACATCCACGGTTAGTGCATACAGTATAGAACCAATCTCCACATCCACGGTTAGTGCATACAGTATAGAACCCATCTCCACATCCACGGTTAGTGCCTACATTATAGAACCCATCTCCACATCCACGGTTAGTACCTACAGTATAGAATTCATCTCCACATCCATGGTTAGTACCTACATTTTGAACCAATCTACACGTTTACGGTTGGTACCTATAATATAGAACACATTCACGGTTAGTATATACAGCATAGAACCAAACTCCACATCTACGGTTAGTACCTACATCCACAGCCTAAAGTATTGATCCCATCTCCCCATCTACAGTCAGAACTCTTACCTACAGCAAAGAACACATATTCACATCCACGGTTAGTACTCGTATTTTTATCTACAGTATAGAACCCTCCTCCACATCCACAGTTAGTACTCGTACCTACATGTATAGTGTAGAACCCAGCTTTACATCCACAGTTGGGACCTACAGTATAGAACCCGTCTCCACATCCAGGGTTAGTACCTACATTATAGAACCCATCTCCACATCCACGGTTAGTACCTATAGTAGAAAACCGTCTCAACATTCACGGTTAGTACCTACAGTATAGAACCCATCTCCACACTCTTTGTAAGTAGTCGTACCTACAGTATAGAGCCCATCTCCACATCCACAGTTAGTACTTGTACCTACAGTATAAAACACATAGTCACACTAACACTTAATACCTACCGTATAGAACATGTCTCTTAATTCACGGTTACAGTATTATAGCGGCTACAATAGTTTGTCTCACAGTTTTGCATTTCTTTAAGTCTTTAAAATTATCGTGACAAATTTTTACTTTTAGAAAATATAGATCTAATAATCTGGTATCCTTGCCAGATACCATGGCGTCATTATATCATTTTTAACAATTATTGATTATTGATATGTACCCAATTAATGCAAATGAATTAAAAGTATGAAACTGGCATGAATTTTACTATATTTTTTCTATCATTTCATCAGGTCAAGATAACCTATGATGCTCTAGTGCAAACAACCCCCGCATTGGCCTTGGCAAGAACGGCACCATTACCCGCCATCATATCTCTAGGTGAAGTCAAAATTGTATTCATGCATTTGTCCTTGCATATTCTTTGTATTTTCTTTTTGGACATGAATTTAACAATACAATACAATATAACAAAACATCTTTTTTTAAATACAAAACGGATGACAAAATATTATTAATAAGAAGACAGCTAAGGTTATTTTTGGTAATTCAATTGAATAAGAATGAAAGCTACAAAAGCTGTTAAAATATTCAGAACTGAAAATAAAGAGGTGACCTAGACAACCCATTTCTATTATTGTTTTATGATAATTTGTGCTATCATTATTATTAGTATTAAGAAATTTCAGCTTTATACACTGTGATTGCAAGTGCGTCACATTTTTATCAAACTAAACTCGCTTATTTTGTATAATGTTTGACACATTAATTGCACTGTATTAATGTATATAACGTTTTATTGCAGGGAACCATGGCGGAAATGTCATTATGTTTGGTGGGTTTGGAACAGACCCTGGAAAATTTAATGGCAACTACGGAGTGGCCGTGTCTGTTGACAAAGAGATATATTTGGCTGATTTGATGAACAAACGAGTGCAAGTCTACAGCATACATGGGTCGTACCTTCGCTTGTTTCCAACAATATTGCCGGATGGAAGAGGAAAGATTTGTCCTTCTGATATTGCATTTGACAGAGATGGTAACCTGTGGGTTGTGGGGTTAAGGAGTCTGTTTTCATCACCTATTTCAAACGTGGTAAAGTACAATCGGAACGGCTTTCCAGTGACAGAGTTTGAAGTGGCCACAAGCTTAAAGTATTGGCTTCCTTATCCTAGCATTACCTTTGATAAGCGCAATAACATTATAGTCGTCACAAATCAAAGCGGTAAATTACTGATGTTCAATCCAAATGGCTCGCTCTTACGAGTATCTAAAGAGGCAGATATGAGAATTAGTGACGTCACTTCAGACACTGACGGAAACATCCTGCTAACGAACTCCTATGATAGTGTAAAAGTGTACAATTCCTCTCTACGCAATGTGTTTAAGTTTGGAGCTTACCGACCCGGTGAGAGCACCCGCAGTGTTCCCCGGGGTATCTGTGTCGACACCACGGGTAACATTTTGGTGGCAAACTCGAGAAACGGACGAGTAGACATGTTCACTAGTCGTGGAACATTTGTTCGCACCGTGGTTAACATCACGAAGCCGTGGGGCATTGCTGAGGGGCCAGATGGACAGTTGGTTGTGACTAACGGACATGACGACACTGTAACTGTCTTTCCTCGCGACATTTCACTGCTGTAGATTGGTAGATGGCGTTTCTTTGATTTCTAGTAGATTGGTAGATGGTGTTTTCTTGGTTTGCAGGTTTGTCTGCAGGTGTCAGCAAATTCACGGGCGACACTGGTTACAACCATGTAAATACAAGAGTCAGACGTACAAAGATACACACACACAAACACACACAAACACACACACACACAAACACACACACAAACACACACACAGTCAAACATTCACACAAACTTAGATACACGCACACACACAAACATACACACACATACACACAAAGGTAGACAAACACACAGAGTGAGGCAGACTAAAAACAACACCTACATTTTAATGAAGTGAAGGTGTACCGTATCAAAGGGTGAAACACTGAGGATGGTCCGTATGCAGCTGATGACGACGACTGGACTGCTGAGTACTCTGGATAATGTAAGCTAAATGGTGTATGTTGTCACGGCTGGGCATATGTATTCACCTTTAATCGATTTATTGTCGAGCATTTTGCCCTTGTGTATGACTGTCTGTGTGTCTGCGCTGCGTTTGTATCTATCTCTCTTTCTGCGTGTGTGTGTGTGTGTGTCTGTTTTGTGTGTGTGTGTGGCTGTCTGTCTGTCTGTTTTGTGTGTGTTTGTGTGTGTATGTGTGTGTGTGTTTTTTGTGTGTGTGTGTGTGTGTGTGTGTGTGTGTGTGTGTGTGTGTGTGTGTGTGTGTGTGTGTGCGATAGTATCCGACAGTTTTAAACAACCTACTCTGTTTCTTAATTCGAAAACGAATGTATACACAAGCTCTGTGCAGCAGCCCGGCATTAGACATGCTGCCTTCACGATCCCAGCATCTACCGTTTACGTTCAGTGTTCTATGGAGAAACGACAAATGTTTTACCTGATTTACTCAGTACTATTTTACCCCAGAAAATGCGTGAGTATCGATACAGAAGGGTTAAAATCCAGATGTCTAATTAAAATTACAATGTTATATAAATATAAGTGAGTTGCAACATTGCAAGTAAGTCTGTGTTAAGGCGTTTTTATAGACTTTTATTAACAATTAGAAAAATCAATTGAAAGCAATAATGTGTTCAATAAACAAAGAGAAATGAACTAAGAACGAACAAAAAGAGAATAAAACATATTCCAGTCCATTCCAAAAATGGATTTATTCCATATCAATCAATATGATATTTTTATCATCCTGTGTTTGTCTGTAAGCCTATGTTTATTTGATCTAGGAACCCCAAAACTGACACGAGCGAATAATAAAAAAAAGTTTGGCAAAAAAAAGTTCAAACTTATGCAAGGTATCACAATAACCATTTTAAATTAAATTAAAGAAAAACATCTGCGGCATTTGGCCACAATTTCTCTATGCCAAATGTTAGGTTATTTGACAATAAAAATAAAGAAATTCGAATCCATTCATAGGAATGGCAGAATGGGAGAATTAAAAGAAACACAACATTTTTTTTTAAATTAAAAATTAAAAATCCTGAAGGTATTAAATAAAATATTTGAAAAACTAACTACAATAAAGCTACATTTATTACTATAATAAAGCTTATTTGTATACATTATGATATATATTTACACTTCACTATGTCAGAATGTCTGTTATTCAATAAACAAAACACATCATCATCATCAGGTCGGGCGAATTGCCCGGACCAAGTCCACTCTTTCTCGCCATGCCGCTACAAAACAAAACACAATATTATACAAATCACAAAAAAATCACCTACAAGTAGTCACTGTGGTAAAATTTGCCATCAGCACCTTATGCCACATGCCTCAGGTCGTAAAAACACCAGGGGCCTGTTCTTATGTTACTTGTATTATGATACATGAAATATTGCAATACCTAATCGGTGAAATATGTTACCATGTGGTCTCAATTATGTATGTTAACAAGATTTCAAAATGTGCACTCTCCTTCCTTCTACCCTTTTTACCATCAATGCACAACAAAATAGTCACTATGACAGTGCGGCGATCTACCCTAAGTTTATAACTTATTTTTTTTGCAGCGCAGCACAACAAAATACAATTAATATATAAAACATGGAGTTTACATAGTGCGCCGAAGTTCCACCACCACAAAACGTTCATTAATAATACTAACACTAACATTGTTATTAGAAAAAAAAATATCGAATAGAAGTTGCTTCTACGACTGACTAACGAGAAAAAATGTCGCCGTCAACCTAAGGACTACATATTGACCTTCTATATCTAATTAGAGCTAGAAGTGATGAAAAAATATTGACGAGCTTTTGTTACCATTGGCCAATGTTATTGTATGGCAGTTGCTATTTTGTATCGGTGTATTGTATGGTATTATATTATGTTATGAACCATTGGAAAAATAAGTTATTAATGTTAAAACTAAATGTGGATCCAAATAATGTCAAAGTCAAAGCTTGAAGAAAAAGTAAAGCCTTATAATTAGTTATGGCACATGTAGTGTTGGTACCTCTATGTCTAAGGGACTGTAAAAGACAGCCAAGCAGAACTAAAAGCGCTAGGTGTCTCCAATGTAAGTTAAAGTGAGTTGCATTATTTTAAAACTGTATATTATGTCTAGCCTCTAAGAATAAATCGCAGTCTAGCATTATTGTCTGACATATTTTTGAACTATTTTAATTTTCCATAAAACGTTGCCGGTGGGTCGGTTGGTCAATCGTAAGTCGATAATCATCATCATCAAATTGATAATAGCCGTTTAAATTATACGTAGCGCGTTATTTGTCATTCAGGCTTTAGCGTCAAGTTTAAATGAACAATTCATTGTTACGCATAGACCTTGCTACTCAAATATCAGATAGCCCTTACAGCACCCACTTGTCTTTGTATTTAAACTCATGTTGGACACCACATTCTACAGTCGAATTAATTTCTAGAGTCTTTAAAATTTTTAACTGTTGCAAGCATCTTATGCTGCGCTGGGCATGAAATTGCCTCGCGAACAATGTTGGATGTCGAGAATGGTGACTGGAAAAATATTCTGGGATCTTAAGCTTCAGATGGCCTAAGAGCTACACTCTAGTGACTCTGTTCTATTAAAAACTCAGTTCTGTAACAATGTCTCAATTTGCCTCTTAAAGGAGGGAGACCCTTATTCTCAAAAGGACAACATTCATCGCTTATATGAGTATTATGGGGGCAACATGTGGCGAGGAAAGATAGTTACGGTGGAGGATGTCACTATCACAAGATCCAAACACGGTCCCAAAGCGACCCCCCGCGGGTTTGCAATGTGCGCAACGGTACGGACAAACTTACCACGGCTTGTGAACATGTCTATCCTGCCGTCTTTAGTGTTTGCCATGATAATCCGACCCAAGGTGTCAAGGCATATACCTCGGTAAATGTAACGACGTGCTCCTGGATAATCTGGTCCGACAAAATCAAACAAATTTTGTCCGTAGTGATTGTACACCATACCGGCTATTTGCGCATGTTGAAGTGCAATCAGGGTATTCCCCTCTCTGTCCGATGTGATTCCCCCGATAACTGACATCGATCCACTGCCTAACGGTTGGAACTCCCGATGGAGAGAGCCGTCTGGATTAAACACCTTTATTTTTCTTTCGCCTCCGATGATAACTTTATTGTTGCTGGCATCTATCGCAATAGACATGGCTATGAAAGGAAACCATGTATTATAATTTTGTACGGCAATCGTCTTTCTGGGCTGGCCATTCCTATTGTACCGCACGGCAAAAATACCTAATCGCATTCCACACGCCAGAACCCAAACGTGGCCAGGCTCCACGTCAATAGCAACACTTAGTCTAGTAGGGTTACGGCGAAAGTTTAAACCGGGCCATACTGTTTGGAAGTTGCGCAGATAGGTCCCTTTTATGCTATAGACATGGAATCGTTTACCAGAAATTCCAGGAACAAAAATCTCATTGTCAGAAGACACGGCCACTCCGTATGCTCCACCGATCCCACCGATGGTGACCGTCTTCAACGCTTTGTCACCATTTTCTGCTGAGGAATAATAATAATATTTCCCATAGTCAGACGTAGAACATTTACAGACGCGCGATCACGCATACGTTATACATACGTTACACAATCGAGCATTCTCTGACAAAATACACAAGTACACAGAAACCCACAAACCATGCGCCCCCCCCCGCGCACACACACACACACACAAACACAAACACACACACACACACACACACACACACACACACACATTTTTTTTTTTTTTTTTTTTTTTT
>NW_017803852.1:49313-53035 GCF_001625305.1 Branchiostoma belcheri | reverse complement strand
ACACACAACACACACACACACAACACACACAACACACACACACACACACACACACACAAACAGCGTTTAAGCGTTGACCCTTATTTATTGTTAGGTGTGGTAGGTAACCTTAGATACATCTAAAACAAGGCACATTGAATCTAATCTACTGTATTTGAATCCGGTATCAAGCTAAAACCAATAACAACAAAGGCATTGTGGATTAACGTTATAGGATAACTCAATCAACAATGTTCCAATCTCAATAAATGTTCCAATCTCAAACAATGTTCCAATCTCAATAAAACAAATCTCAATCCCAATCTCAATCACAAACAAACTCATGGAAGGATTTTTTTTGCATATGCATGTACGAAGGGGGTCAGTTTTGACCCTGTACGGTGGTTCGACGTTTAACCCTCCCTACTACCAGCACATACGTATATGAACTTAAATGCTAGTCTCACCTTCGCGTTGAAAAGTGTTGGTGACTGCCGGGAGAGTGGGGAGAGAACTGCTGCATCTAGTTGGCTTAGAGGTGAGTGGGTGCGTTGAAGAAAAAGTAGCAGTTGAAGTAGTAGTAGCAGTAGTAGTAGTAGTAGTAGTAGTAGCAGTAGTAGTAGTAGTCGTAGTAGCAGTAGTAGTAGTAGCAGTAGTAGTAGCAGCAGCAGTAGTAGTAGTAGCACTAGTAGCAGTATTATCAGCAGTAGTTAATGTTGAGGTAAAGTTATACGTAGTGTCCACCATCGTTGGAACATGGGGCACGATGTCAAGGTATTTTGTATCAAACTGTATTGGAAGAAGCAGTAAGTAAGGGATTATCTATTTAAAAACATCCTAAAACAACACGATGCGAAAAACTCCAGCATTCTGTGTACTTATTATTAAATTTTACATTCACATCTATTTATTGAATATTAGGCGAAAAGCTTAGGTGACGTATGTGACAACTTCTACTCAAAACATAAAACATAGAGAGTAAAACACTGACGAAATACATTATAACGAAGTGGGTAAAAGAAAAATGAGTATATAAACAAGACAAGTAAGCGACAAGTTTTGAACTACATCAAATTACAGTTAAACGTAAAAGTAGTAGTATTGGTTTCTTCTTTAATCCCCAAATAAAGTGAAGCATGATTCATTTTCAAGTAGCCTATATATAGTACAAAGCGGATTTCCTATTGGATACGATTGGCGGCTTAACCCTACCTAGACCGGGGGGGGGTTAAAAGTGCCCGCGGCAACTTTGATGTCACCTAGCGTCTGAACGGCAAGCCGTAGAACGGCCAAACTTGGTGACTTTTCCAAGAATATTGTTGGCAACAATTCCCTATCATTGGAATAAGATAATAATTTTTTTGTGTTGCCATGACAACGGGTTTCTGACAGGCTTTTTTTGCTAAATTTAGTACTTTTTGTTTCAACAATAGAATTTTATGGGTTTTATTTCAAGTTACTCATGGTTTCTAATATTAATAACATCCTCTATAATCTTATGTAAATTTTATCATTAAATATGCATAATTTATGCTAATTTGATGACGTCATTGGCCAAAATCCAAGATGGTGGACCATATCATTAGAACAGGTATATACAGGTTATTTTCATTAAAATTTCATCAATACTTCCATTTCTTTTTCCAAAATATGTTTAAATGAAGGTCTTTAGTATGTTTATGATGTATTTTAGGCTTTATTATGAAAAAAACTATTTTTGAAAATTCAAGATTGATGATCCAAGATGGCGGATATCTTAAATATGCATGACGTCATTTTATGACGTCACCAGTGTTGCTATGGGCAACATAAGACTTAGTACACCATAATATTCTGTCATACACTTTTGGTACAGTTATGTTGAATACTATTTAGTTTTCAGGGAAAAACCTATTTAGACGGTTTTGGCCAATAAAATCACATTAATGACGTCATGATGACGTCATATTACGTCATAAGGACATAAAATTGTAGATATGATAAATTTTTACTAGTACACCATTCTCTGAAAATTTGGTGGTCATATGACATATTGTTCGCGAGTTCTTAGGGGGGTCAAAAGAGCCCCCCCCCTCGGTCCCCCCATGTCAAAAAAAGCACGGTCTAGGTAGGGTTAATGTGACTTTGTGAGAAGCAAACGGGTGAGGATTCACTAAAATAGATGTCGACAATACCAGGCAATATTGCAGCCTACATAAAAGCGTAAAAACGTGAACGTTTTCGTCGATTAATCACGCGAGCCACTCTGCTAAATGTAAAAAAAAAAACGTGAACGACAACGAGAAAATGCTATAAAACAGAAGCGTACCTGTTGTGTCCCGGTGCCAAAACTGGACCAGAAAAGGAAACCACTGACGATGAACGACCCAAGAATTATTGTCGCAAATATTACAGCTAAGCAGAGGCGGCGATTCGTGCATCCCGAAGTTTTGAAGATCAGTTAACGCCAAGTTAATTTCTTGTCAAATTAAAAAAAAAGTTAAAATGGTAAAAAGTAAAATTTGGCCCAAGCATCCAAGCCAGGTAGGTAACATGCCGCGGAAAAATTAGTAAATTCAATACTTTTCATCAACCCACTGAAATTATAGGTTATTAATGTAGCGACTAGAATGGCAGATATTTCCCTCGGCAATTGGTGCCAAAATTTGAGCATTTTGGAAGTTGATTCAAAACCTAATCTTTATCATTATTGTCATTAGTCTTTTATTAATCGGAAGAAAATTAAAATGCGAATTTAAGAACCGAAAATTCTAAAATATTACAGTAAAGATGGACATGATACAGAGTTGTACCACTTTGACATCCTTTTACATATATATTATACTTTTCCTTGCACGTTTACACATATATCGGGTCCAGCTTCTTTATAAGTCTACAAAGTCCATTTTATTTGCACAGTGTTCCACATCATCCATACATTAAAGAAAGGTTGTTCATATACTGTTTTCGATGAACTTTTCTAATTCTAGGAGGCAGAATATATAAGTCTTGCATCATTTTAATGTTTAAAGTTTAAAGTTCATTTTGTCTGGACGGACAATATAGTGATTAAGATTCTTCAGTCAGTTCTTACCGCAAGCTGAACGATGCTGGACGTTTGGCACGTACATAGGATTTGGATTCAGGGCATTCCGGATATCGATGCTCGAAGGGCTTCCGAAGGTATTTTTAGTGTTGTTTGAAGCTGTTGTTGGTTGATTCTGCAAGGATAGTTCTGCCCGAGTGTCCACTGAAGCTGTGTTAACTGATTATACTGCTTATTGAGTCTACCTCTTCATCCTCCAGGTGCGTTACATCATATGGCTGAAGGCAATGGTTGTCATCATTGTTAGCTGGACTAAGGGTGACTGCATCAGCTGGTGTCTGGGTGAGAGAAATGTTCTCATTCTCCTTTGACTTGACGATAAACTGAAGGCTGGGGTTGGGAGGCTCCACGGGGGGTTGCGGGTACATCGAGTTGGGATTATCGTCGTTATTAGCATCCATTGGAGAAGGGTCAATGGCTTTATGTGAGTACATCGGATTTGGATCCCTGGTTGGTCCAAGGTTAGCATTTGGCTCCATGGTGCTTTGCAGGTACATCGGATTGGGATAAACGTCGTCCATTGGATATGGGTTGATGCTGTTATGTGTGTACATCAGATTCGGGATCCATGCTTGTATTTTGATATCTTTTCCTGACATTCTGCGATGATGACTCGATCACCTTTGCTTAATACAATAAAAAATTATCAGAGATTAGC
>NW_017803852.1:33887-48941 GCF_001625305.1 Branchiostoma belcheri | reverse complement strand
ACCTTTTTTGTAAAAATAAATGGAAGTATTTATGAAATTTTAAGGAAAATATCCTGTATATACCTGTTCTAATGATACATGTATGGTCCGCCATCTTGGATTTTGGCCAATGACGCCAATGAATTTGGATAATTTATGTACTTTTGTAAGTTATGTACTTTTGAGAGTTTGGAAGCTGGAGAGGGCTTAAAAGTCACTGACGTAAGTTAACGTCATTGCCAGACAGAGTCAATTAATTTCTATGCAGATGAAGAAGCCCACCTGTCATCTTCTTATACCAGACAATGCATATCAAACCAACACCTCTGTAATAAACTGTACATAGCACTTCGGCAAAAAGTTTTTTTAAGGACGTATTCGCGTGTTCAAGAATCCCATCCAGACAGGTATATATTTTTTTAAAATGATGCAACGTTGCTTAGGCATACAACAAAAACCGAAAAACCTTGGCGTCGCGCTGACACAGTACGTTCTGTCAACGTGCTTATTGAGGATTAAAGTACGTTTTTTCTCGGTTTGCGGTGTTTCAGACATGTTATGTTTATTTTACAAATTAAGATCTTTTGCGAGATTTCAGATAAGAATGCGCTGTTTCATTAGTTACTGTTAAAAGTTGTTTTGTGAAAGCGCTTAAATCTAAAAATAAGATTTTTCTAGTGATGAAAACATAGGTACCCCTAAACAGTACCCCTTACTCGGAAGTCTTATCTTATAAGTCGTGTTTATATTACAGTTCAAGATTGTTGAATTTTGGTACCATATAGGAGAACACTCATTTTGTACAATTTGGACTAGTGTTGACGAACGCTTTCTACTGCTGAAGAATGAAGGAAATATCATTAAAGATAGAATGTGTTTATTAGGCCTCGACAACATTCTTATCCCAACCAACCAAAAGGGTTTGCAATAAGGGATTTCGATCCTTTTTTAGATTTTTTTGTAAATTGGCCCGAAAGATCAGTTTACGTAAAACTGCCATGTATATCAGCACCATGGCTGTCTCCAAAAAAACACCGTCGCTACATTTGCTTGTGGACAAGGATCAAATTTTTAAACCAAGTTACTGAATTATATTAACAATATGCGTGAAGTAACGTTAAAATAAAGCCCATACATAAAAAAACCAATGGCCTACACTACCAATTTTTTTTCTTATTTTTCCTATTTTCTTATGTTAAGAAATATTTTCTTGCCAGGGGGATTTTCAAGAAAATTCAAGAAACATTCTTCAAAGATTTTATATGTTGATTCTTACACAAATAATTTTATTCTTCTTTTTTCTTAAGAAAAGAAAATATACTATCATGCGCACCAACAAGAATCATAAGAATTTTTAGAACTTTAGGAAAGTTTACGGTATTTTTTTCTGCTACAAGAAATCTTTTCTTGTGTACAGAATGGTTTTCTTGCGTCAAGAACAGTTAGCTCTTAGTTCAAGAAATATTTTCTTGTGGACAGAATCGTTTTCTTATTACAGCAAGAAACTCAAGAAACACATGTGTTTCTTGAATTTTCTTACTACGGGCATTCTGAAATTTCTTGTTCAAAGAAAAATGTCCTTGCTATAAGATACATTTACTTTGTACAAGAAAGAAGAAAGAAAAACAAGAAAAAGCATTTTTGGTAGTGTAAAAGTGCTCTATAAAAAGGCTAAGGCAGATTTTTGCTAGGGATTGGGAATCGGAAAACACGAATTCGAAGAAGAGAAATCTGGACATTCTGTACTTACTCAGCAGCTTGTTTGCAGGCTTAGGGCGAGACCAACCACAGCAGCACAATTAAGATGGTCTCCAGTTGAGATAGTCTTGAAGCAGATCGTTTTTGTCGCTAATAAACAATAGTGGATTGACAGGGCAGTATCTAATACGCCATTGTTTGGCTGGTAAAAAGAGATTACAGAACTTAAGATGAAAAGCTAGGGAAAAAGCCAAACCCTAGACCCTTACTAGAAAAGTGCAATTGAGACTCCGTGTCAGGATATACCTATGCTATAGAAATTTAATAAACATATCGCCTTGACGCTATTCCAACGCAATGGAGTATCGTATAGTAATTTACAGGAGTTAAATGTAAGATGTGGATTTAGGTGTAAAGAAAAGTGAGCTTTGTAAAAAAACATGAATACGTCTGTGAATGTAGAATTTGCCATATTGCCCCACCCCTGGAAGAGTTAAAGTGGACTTACCCAACTGTTTTGTCTGTAGACGTGAGTGTATGTGTGGGAGTTGGTAGACTATGCATGTATGATGTACCAGGTTCATTTTCACACCCACATTCTACTTTTTGCTTGAATATGTTTTAGGGGTTCGTCACAAAAGATACGTCACATGTTTTTCAAATAACGTAGGTTATTTTGATTTTTTTTATAATTCTTTCCTAGTGAGGAAAAATAGGTACCCTTGAACACTTATCATATGGAACATTTTTGAGGTAACAGCATTATTTTAATAACGTTACATATTTGTTTATTTTCAGTGCCATTAAAATAAAAAAAATACTAATTCGGGTAAAATTTGCACTAGGCTGTTGCTCTATTTTGTTTATGAAACAGAAAACATTTGACATAGTACATACCAAAGAATTTTCTACTACAGGTTGTAAAACAGAATGTATCAATTGGAATGTGCAACAAAAAGGGAGTTTCCGATTTCTGTCCAGATGAAAAAAAAGGCTGGTAGGTATACGGGATTCTCTTTGGAAATCTTTTTATTTTTATTTTACTGCTGATGCAATTGTAAGGTTACATAATGTAGATGGTAGGTAGCCCTTATGATAAGAAAGGAGTGACATAAGATTGGCCCCCTAGTGGCTTGCTCTGAAACTGCAGAGGCATTCTTTATAAAGTATATCAAGGATGATGACTCAAGAACCGGTTGACGGATCGTCGTGATTTTTCGTCTGTAAGTATGTTATATATTACTTGATATTATTTTTTTTTTACAATTATGCAAATATGGATGTAATTTGAAAGGATAATGACGGAATAAGTTAAGTCAGCTGCATTCCATGATAACCGCTGAATAAACCACCAAGTGAGCGTAGCGAATAAAGCAGTACAATGAAGAATTCAATGTGACTTTTGTAATGATGCATGGATATGAGCTAAATATAGGATAGGAACCTTTTTTAATATCCAGTTTGGTTTACTTGTATGTATACATGTACAGTGGTGAAAATTGCACTAAAAGCTGTAACGTTACTAATGACTTGCATACTCAAACATTGCCCAATACTACCTTTAAAACATCAGTAGTTAAAAAAGCGAAGTTCTCCTTTTTTCATAAATTGTGGTTACTAACAGTTTACATTAAGAAATGTTAAGGTATTTCTCTTTAATAAATTACACAAGATAAATAACAAAATATTCATATGTTAAAAAAAGACAGCAGAAAAGGTACCTTGACCTATGTGGAAATTTGACGAGAGTTTCAGATAAAAACGTTAAACAACGATACACAATATCAACTCCCACATTCCATTTTCACTGTGTAATTGGTATTAGCATTATTACACAACCAGATTATCGTCTGGTTGTTATATAAACACTGAAAGGTGATTAATAGAGCAAGAATGCTAATAAAAGTATGAAATTTAATAATGAAATATGATGATGAGCGCAAATCATTTACACTCAACTATGTCAAAATGCATTCCATAGATAGATGTAAATAAATGTTACAAATATGGATATAATTAAACGATCACTTCAAATCATTTACACTCAAAAATGTCAAAATGCATTCCATAGATAGATAGATGTTACAGATATGGATACAATTAAACAATCACGTAAAAACGGAGGCTAATAACATGTTTAGAATGTATCTCATATGTCACATACTACTCCAGAAAAACTTGGTTAAGGATAACCTATAGGCTACTATCCGTAAGGTGTAAAGTAATGTAAGTAACATAGAACCGTGCCATATGTAAGCATATAATCTCAATTTACAATCTCTTGCCTTCTGTCCCTAGGTTCCATTATTCAGAAAATTGGATAGCCTGGCTGTTTTGAAAGCATCTATTTGTTGCATATTTGTTCTAAGCACAAAACTCTGATATATTCAAAAGCTCTTTGGTGTCTACACATAATTTTCCTAACGACTGGGAGTTACATTTTTAGATATCATATATGCATAATATGTTAACAATAATGCTATTGGTAATGCTACACAACTAAGAAGATGGCTATCAATACAGTACAGACTGTACAAGCAGAAGAATAAAGAATGAAAATTCCTTTTCTAAATGTAGTGTGTTATATAGTCACTGAGACTTCAGTTTCGGACAAAAGACTTGAGGTTTGTTTCGGGTCTTGCCCAACCCTATCTCTGTCTAAGTTGGTGAAACCACGTCGCGTCTAACTGCTGACGACAGCACGGGATGGTCATATTATATCAATGCCCCAAATCACCATCTTCGGAAACCCAACATCTAACCACGTATCGAAATTTGTCAAAAATTGTGAAACAAATCTGTCCAGAATGTGTAAGCTACATGAATTAATGATTATTATTCTCTTACATGTAGCGGTTATGTACAGGTCACATACAGGTCACATACAGGTATATGTCACAGGGGATATTGGAATCAAGGGGAATCCGGAATCCTTCTAGGGGTGATTGGAAGTGGGAGATTGGAATCGTTCTAGGGGAATCTGAAATCCTTCTAGGAGATATTGGAATCCTGATATTCAGATCCCAATTCAGTAGTAGTAATACTAGAACTCATAGATCGAATCATTTCATACATAAACGTTCAAACAATTTCAGCAAAGGTAAGCCTATTACTATTATATATAGTAGGTGAATTACTAGATTGGAATCCTGACATAATTTGCGGTTGTAATTCCATAATTACAATAATTCCTAACTTAGACCCAAATCTATTTCCAGTTGGCAAAATAATGGCAAAAAAAGAAATCAACAATATTCTTACAGACCATGATTTTCTTCAGAATTTACACATACAGACTTGGCATCTACATGTATGTACATATACATGCACAACATCAATTGCACTAGCACTACGGATTCTTGTCTTGTCTAATAGTAAGAAGTAAGAACAGACATGATTAAGGATCAGATGTTTTAAGCTCATTTGGAATACGAATTGCCTGCATTACTAAGTGCATGAAGTGGGGACATGTTATAAGTCAGAATCTATTAAGTTCAACTCTGTCATTGAAAACCGAAACCAAAGTCCCTTTAATGGGAGTCCAGCTTTCCAGAGGGAAAGATCAGTGGGTTTTTTAAGGGTTAAGAAGCGCAATTTGTGGTGGAAAAATTGTTAGTGATGTAACATGTACAAACGATGGACTCGTAGTAACTACCAGATGTCCACCTGGTCCCATAGCGATATTCCACGGGTCTTTAATGCTGGCGACGGTACGGACAAACTTACCACGGCTTGTAAACATGTCTACTCGGTGGTTAAACTTATTTGTAACGATAATTCGACCAAATGTATCCAGACAAATACCATGTGCAACAATGGGTCCAAATTCAAATATCTTGTTTCCGTAGTGACTGTACACCATGATAACAGTTTTATGTTGCTTAAATAAAATCAAAATATTTCCCCCACTGTCCGAAGTAATCCTCTCGATCGCACCTCGCAACTTAGTTGATGACACCTTGAAACTCCGATGGAGAGAGCCGTCTAGATTAAACATAATTACTGCATCTCCCTTTCCCACGATAACTTTATTGTTGCGCGTGTCTATCGCAATGACGGGTAACTTTCTAGATTTACTCAGGAATTGTAGGTCAAATTTCTTTAAGGGCCTGCCTGTCTTACTGTACTTTACGACATGATCATAGTACCATGAACGCCCCACTACCCACAGATAACCAGGGTCTTTGTCAACAGCAACGCTACAAGGTTTTATACTACGTATGTCATTCGGCAGAACCGTTGGAAACTGGCGGAGATAGGCGCCTTTCATGTTAAAGATTTTGATTCGTTTATCGGACAATTCAGGCACAAATATCTCATTGTCAGCAGACACGGCCAATCCGTAAGCCAAGTTGATCCCAGTAACGGTTATCTTCTCCAACTTCCTGTCACCGCTTTCTGATATTAGTAATGAGAATTGTATGTACTTACTCAAATGTAGAGCATTTACATGTACAGCTACACAAACAGGCACCCATAATTACATTTCAGACACAGACACAAATATATACACACAGTACAAACATATTCATACATACTCTCTCTTACAAATTAAGACATACGCATACACACAAACACACCACACACACACACACACACACACATTCACTATAAATGTGTAGTAGGAAAACCCAAAATAGATGTTTTTGACTTCATAATTAAAGAATCGTGTGCTCCACAAAGACTTTGTCAGTGATATGAAAGACGAGTTACGTAAGTGTCATGAAGTTCTTGTGCATAGTTACAATTTTTTCAGTGCAATAAGTAAAATATGTTTTGTGTTGCCATGGCAATGGATTCCTGACCGTCATTTTCGTTTCAACAATAGATTTTTTGGGGGTTTTGTGACGAGTTATGCTTGATTTCTAATATAAATAACATTTTATTTAATTTTAATAATTTTTACTATAAACAAATGAATATTTTGTGAATATTATCAAGTATATACAGGTAATTGTCCAGGAAAGATTTTATCATTACTACGTCTTATTTTAAAAAGAATGTTCCTATGAACGTCTTTAGATTAGTCTTGGCTTTGAATTAGAAAAAACATTTTTTTTTAATTCGAGATTAATGATCTAAGAGAGCGGATAGCTGAAATAGTCACTGGTATTGCTATAGGCAAGTCTTAGTATACCCAATATTTATCAAACAGATGTTTAAAAGTTATGTTGTTTAAGTTATGTTGTATGCCTTTGTTTTATGAAAATAATATTTCTATAATGTTTTGGAAAAAAATCTGTTTAATGACATCATAATGACGTCATAGTACGCCATAACGACATTAAGATTATCAGATACATTAAAGGGGCATTATGTGACTTTGACAATACAGAAAGTATATTTTACATTCTTTTCGCTGCATAGTATGTTGATTTAGCTCTTTAGTATTCCAGAAAAATACTTATCTTAGAAAACTGTGCATGATCTTCTATTGAAGCCATGCTGTCTGGGTGGCCAATGTATTGTCTTGTTACAATTCAATTAAATAAAATGAAATAAAATAAAAATAAAATAAAATAAAATAAAATAAAATGAAATAAAATAAAATAAAAATAAAATAAAATAAAATAAAATAAAATAAAATAAAATAAAATAAAATAAAATAAAATAAAATAAAATAAAATAAAATAAAATAAAATAAAATAAAATAAAATAAAATAAAATAAAACTAGAAAGGCCAATATTTGCTTTGGAGCAAATACAGCGATGGGTTCACCACATTTTACGACATGGCAGGGAAAGAATGAGAAACACAAGGGAAAACAATGATTCACATTGATATAACTATAATATGAAGTAACATACAACTAAAACAACAGTTGGATAGCTATTCCCTACTTTATTGGTTAGGATTTTTAATTGCATAATGCAAACTGTTGATTTTCAAAATAAATAAAAAAAACGTTCATGCCCGCATTCCAATGCTGGAGCAGAAAAGCTTGAAATACCTACCAAAACACTTGAATTAAGACATACTGTCAGTATGGAAATGCTCTGTGCAGGTGTTAATCAAGTTAAATCCCAACAGCCAATCAGCAAGAAATGCTCTGTGCAGGTGGAAATGCTCTGTGCAGGTGTTAATCAAGTTAAATCCCAACAGCCAATCAGCAAGAAGTATAGAGGAAAGCTGCATGCCTATTGGTTGATGCCCTGCATTCCATTGTGATGACTCATGCCCAGACGTGGTAAACACGGCACACTAACACAGTAATACATTTGCTATAACACAGCCAAAAAACTCAAATAAACCATTCTAAAGCCTGTATCACAAAATTAAAAACGCCTAGGGGTATTTGCTCACTGTACCTCCATACCAAATTTCAGGACCTTAGACCCTAAAATGAAGAAGCCGAATCCATTTAAAAAATGGCAGGAGGAGAAGGAGGAGGAGGAGGAGGAGAAGAAACATCAGAAAAAGCAATATGGGTTCACCACCACTTCGTGGTGTGGTGAACCCATAATAAAATAAAATAAAATAAATGATCTTCTATTCAACCTCTTGCCATACCGCACATGTGTTATTGTCCACTGCCAGTGGTGTGTTCTACCTTCCAGTGGGGTGTCGTTTACCTGATTTTTTTTTCTCTTCTGAACGGATAATTACCACCCTTTACTGATGCCCAACAAAACACACTAATATATATAATATTATATAGATAATTATACTCCACCTCATGTGAAAGATATGAGTGTTTTTACATAGAAGCTAATCTTGTGCCCCTGTCTATCAAGCCTGGCATGCCAGACCAATTAACCACACTATGGGGTCAACCACTGTATGTCGTCGTTGTTATTGTCCTGAGCAAACCGGTGGCACCGGGAACTGAACAAGGATTGTTTAAACGCACGAAATATGCGTCAAAAATGTGAAATAATTACACAAATGTGTTGAAAAGTGATACTAACTGTTGATAACACCAATATTCAGTATAATTAGAATATTTCAAATTCTTTTCGTAAAAAGTTACATAACGGCAGTGAACCTTAATCCGACGCAACCTTAATCCGACACTTTTCAACACTCCTCTGTCTGTTAGGATCTAGCACTGATATGCAAAATCTTTTAATTGCTGTACAAACTCAATAAGCTATACAGCATAAAAACTTGAAACAGTGAGCTAACGAAGTCAACATGTTGTGGAGACGAGGTCATGAATTTTTTCAGCCTGTTTTGCACTGGTTGGCATGTCGTGGGAGGAAGCTTCCGGAAGGACAGTGGTCAAAACATCGACAATTTCTCCTTTACATCCTCATGCTATACATTCAACGTCACAGCGAATAAAAAAAACAATTAATAAAGTGTCTGTTGCTGACAAACCACTTGCCTAGAAGTGTCCTTCTTTTTAAGCACAGAGCGAGTTTGTTACGGTCATTCAGCCGCTGATCGAACAAAACCGCCATTTTGAATTGTTGTTGTTGTTGAAGACGATACCACTAGTCCGTACGTGGATGTGGCAAATCTTGTATATCGTCAAAATTAGTGACGAATACTTCGGAATAGTGCAGAATAAAGCTTTCTGTATGGTGAAATTATCGTAAAATTCCTCAATTATTCCATATTCAAATATTTCTTGGAACGAAATGCCCCGCCGCAACTGATTCGAATGTGGTCCCCTTCTTGGAAAATTCAATAGTCCCAAGCCACGTGATACTGATCTGTAGCGCTGCCGCCGGTGCACCGCACCGGCCTACCGACTGTTACTTTTGATGTCGATGTATAACTAGTATAAGTATCTGTTGTTTGACAAAGGGATGGAGAAAAAATGTTGTTGTGAATAGCAAAATTACAGGCAAACAGCTTCACAGTTGCATGGTGTCGGATTAAGGTTTCGCTTAGAACAGAATACGCAGGGCACGGTGAAATCAGGAGCGATGTTGAAGACGCAATTTTCCCGCGATATCTCAATGGTTGGGAGAGTGACACACACGTAGATATGGCGTTAAAAACAGGCTACAAGATGCACTAAGTGATTAACGAAAATACCGGATGTCTGGTTGTGGATTCATCATTCAATCTTGCCGGTGCATAAAAGTGTCGGATTAAGGTTCACTGCCGTAAATGCCCCTTTAAAACACGCATCGGTACGAAGAATATAATCCATGTAAAACAGACATGAAGCAAAAGTACGGTTAACGACTAGTCTTACCTTTGCTTTGTAAGGTACACCGGTGGCGGGGTCGACTGGGTGCGTCTGGACAGAACTGCTGCAGTCAGTTGGTGTAGAGGTGATAGTAGTAGTGGTGGTATTAGGAGAAGGAGAAGAGGTAGTAGTAGTAGCAGCATCAGTTGTAGAAGTAGAAGTAGTAGTAGTAGTAGTAGTAGTAGTAGTAGTAGTAGTAGTAGAAGTAGTAGTAGTAGTAATAGTGGCCACAGTCGATGTCAGCTCGTCAACGTACTTTGTATTAAACTGTATTGGAAGAAGCAGTAATTATGTTAGTGTCTATTTCAAAGGGGTCCTCAAACATTACATATGAAGCTACAGTTCATGGAGGTACTGCCTTGTGGGTTTCTAATTTTGTCCTCAAGAAATGAGGTGAAGCATGGATCTTTTTTAAATAGCTTCTAAATACTGCAATGCGACTTCGCTAGGTATGGATGCGACTGAAGACTTAGGACAACTAAGTGACAAGCAAACTGTGTGGCCTTTACTAAAATGGATGTTGCCAACAAAAAAAACAAGACGAGAACCTAGTAGATTAATGGCCTACAACGTGAATAGGCCACATGAAAAACTCTAAAAAATCCTAATTAACCAACTGGTATAAATCTCAGCAGATGGTGAAATGTTTGTAAAGCGACATTAAAGGAAAGTTATATAAAACAAATGCGTACCGACGCTTGACTGGCACCAATGGTTAACCAGATAAAGATTCCACAGACGATGCAGGACCCTAGGACCGTAGCCGCGTATATTGCAGCTAAGCAGAGACGGCGACGCGTGCATCCTGAAGTATTGCAGATTAGGCCACACAAATTTAATTTGTTGGTTCTCGGATTCTTTTTTTAAGTCGTGACAGAGCAAAAAATGGCGTATTCAAATCCTACGATACTAGCCATGAAATCAACATACAGTGGTGGTTTCTCATAAAAAATAAATTTTAAACATTTAATTTAAACACTGTATTGATACCTGAAACTTTAACTGTAACTTTAAGGGACTCCAGGAAGATACATTCCGAACCTGGTTTTTATCACTATTCACGGCGGTCTGTTACTACGGTATTCTTTCCCATTGCTGGGGGCGTTCGATAAAGTATCGGGTTACAAGACGCAATTTTGGGCTAACCGCAATACATTTGAAAATAAACAAACTAGTATCAAAGGGAAAAATTCGTTGAAATAAAATGAAATTATCGTCTTAACATACATTCAATGGTGATTTTTTGCGCTAAATGGATGATTTTTTCGCATTTCGTTAAAAAAGTCGATAATTTTCGGGATTTCGCAACGCCATATTTTAGCCAATCCCCGAGCAAACCTGGCTACACATATTACGCAAGATCACTGATTTTTACATTTTTCGACGACTAGGAATAAGATGAAAAATAGCGCTTTAGGGATTTTTTAATTTCTGACTCTAAGTATAGTTTTTGTCGACAAATAGGTGAAAAAATCGAATTTTTTGGCTTTTTTCGCACTCAATTACCCATAATTCAAAATCGAGGGCATTTTTCAAAAATCCCAAAAGCACGATTTTCGGGACAACCTTGGCAGTCATTTTGAGCCGTAAATGGGGTATGTTTGACTCTCCATGCTTCCAGGTTTGAACGAGTTTTGCAGGTATGTCGTTTCGCCCAAATGTGTGCATTGTGTTATTCATACAGGCGTAAAGAATTATTACAGTATTCAAGGTCACCCAAGGATACGACAGTAGCTTCGCTACATGTTACATGTCCACAAAAAATGTTAGCAGACATGTATTGTCCAGGAAACTGTTTGCATCTATAGAAAAGTGTTGTTTTTTATCTGTTGCGAGGCACTCAAGCAAAAGGGCGTGTTTTGCCGCTTTATTGTAAATGACCGCAGGTGACCCCGAAATAGAGCGCGGTTCGATTCGAATTGCACAGATCGAACACGATCGAACACAGTTCGGGTTCTATGAAATGTGGGAATTTTGCAGCCCAGATTTTACCACCGTGATTATAATAATGATTTTTGTTCAAGTCAGTAGTATATTATTCTTGCATCACTGTTGTTACAAGTTGCGGTACCTAAAAGGGTAGTAATTAAAACGATTATAGATTCCATAAACTTCTTACCACAAGCTGAACGATGCTGGACGTTTGGCACGTACATCGGATTCGGATTCAGGGCATTCTGAACATCATGGTTCGATCTATTTCCCAAGTTATCATTGGTTTTGTTTGAAGCTGCTGTTGGTTGATTCTGCGAGGACAGTTCTGTCCGAGTGTCCCCGTAAGCTGTGTTACATGGCACGTCATCCTGGCACATGTATGCAGCAGCATACGGTTGGATGTCTTCATCATCATCATCATCAGTTGTTGATGCTGCCTCTCCATCTTGGTAGCGCGTTACAGCATATGGCTTAATGCAATGATTGTCGTTTTCGGCTGGACTACAGGAGTCTTCATAACGTAGATGATGCGCATCAGCTGATGCCTCGGTCCATGAAATACCGTCGTTTTCATCTGAAATGACGGTGGACTCAGGACTGGCGTTAGGAGGCCCCATGATGCTGTGTTGATACACCGGATTGGGGTTAACGGCGTTTTGGGCGTCCATCGCTGAATGGTTGATGGTGCTAGGTTGGTACATCGGATTTGGATCCATGGTTGATCCAGGACTAACATCTGGTTTTATGTTGCTCTGTGGGTACATCGGGTTAGAGTTTGGATCGCCTTTTGCGGCGTCCATCGGGCAAGGGTCCATCTTGTTATTTATTAGATTTGGCTCCCTGGCGTGCATTTTCATATTTTTTTCCCATGAATCATAAGTATTGTTCATGACGCCACATCCTGGCAGGTGCATGTCGTATTTATTTTGGAGGTTAGGCGCTGTTTTTGTTCCTTGAAAGGGTTTATTTTTCGCTTTTTCGGCATATTTCGTACAGGTATTATCATAATGTTCTTTGCAGATGTATGCATTAGCGCATGTATCGAAATCCAAAGGGTTGATGCCGATTGTCTGATTGTTGTCAAAAGCAGCATCGCTTTTGATAGACAGATTTTCGTCGTCTTCATTTTCCTCACATCCTTTAGAGATGTTGGTTTTAACATTTTCGCCAGCTTGCTTGGAGTCAGGTGACAAAATTTTTGCCATACTTCCTCTTATGAAGTAGTCATTTCTGACGACATCGCTTTAGACTTCTTGACGACACACTAGAATGGTGGTAAAAAGAAATTGATGCTGCACTCTCTAAAAATGCATTATTTTTCACAGACCAACATAGCATAGCTTTATATGTATGTTTACGTAGTTCTTAATAATGGAAACTTGCGCAAACGAACTCACGCACACGCTGAATTCCACACTCGTTCACATCTACATTTTCTTGGGTGCATGATTGCGTAAGCAGCAAAAATAAAACGGAATTGTGATCAACGTTAACAGTCATTAAAGGTGGGCCTATAGGTCAGGTTACCAATTGAGTTACCTAAGTGGTCGAGAAAGGTTTAGTCTATGCTAAACGAAAAACATGTATGGTAATACCACTGAACTATGGATGACACCCACATACTTTCTTATTAGGCATCTGTTTTCGTACGATGTGTTTGGCGCGCTTTTCTGTTGCCTAGACAAAGGCTTTCCAGAGGGTGCTAAATATTGGCAAATATTGTTAGAGGAGCACATGTAATCTCTTGAAAACGGACAGTTAAACGGGACCTTGGAGAGACGGGTTTTTAAGGGGGCACAAGGGGCAGTAAGAAACAAAACAGTGTGTAGGTCAATGACAACACACCTTGATGCTCTACATGGACATTTAGCGGTAATGATAATCCGTCTTTAGTACGATCAACCGATCGGTTATCACAGCTAAGGACGGTTTAAGCAATGTTTACTGGGAATCCTCTTTGGCTACATATACTGTATTGCCATCTGAAAAAAAAGGCCGTTAGTTAACAACATTGGCAGACAAAAGCAATCAATTTCTATGTAGATGAAGCAGCCCAAGAGCCCAGGAGCCATTTTCTGATACCAGACAATGCATATAAACCAGAACGTACTGTACCTGTTGAAACTACAAAATGTATTGTACATAACCTTTAGGTAACACTCTCATTCAAGGTCGTATATAAGAATGGCATCCCGCCAGCATACGTGCTAAACATTTTTAATGTTGTTTGGTTAAGACATTGTTTCTAACAACAAAAAAAAACCTGATGCAACATTGACTAGCCATGCAACAAAGACTGTAAAACGAATAAACACGGCATGAGCTTATCAAAGCTACAATTTAACCCTACCTAGACCGGGGGGGGGCTAAAAGTGCCCGCGGCAACTTTGATGTCACCTAGCGTCTGAACGGCTAGCCGTAGAACGACCAAACTTGGTGACTTTTCTTAAAATATTGTTGGCAACAATTCTATATCATTGGAAAAAGATAATAATTTTTTGTGTTGCCATGGCAACGGGTTTCTGACAGGCATTTTTTGCTAAATTTAGTACTTTTTGTTTCAACAATAGAATTTTATGGGTTTTATGTCAAGTTACTCATGGTTTCTAATATTAATAACATCCCATATAATTTTATGTCAATTTTATCATTAAATATGCATAATTTATGCTAATTTGATGACGTCATTGGCCAAAATCCAAGATGGCGGACCATATCATTAGAACAGGTATATACGGGTTATTTTCATTAAAATTTCATCAATACTTCCATTTCTTTTTACAAAAAAGGTTTGAATGAAGGTGTTTAGTATGTTTACAATGTATTTTAGGCTTTATCATGAAAAAAAAACTATTTTTGAAAATTCAAGATTGATGATCGAAGATGGCGGATATCTTAAATATGCATGACGTCATTTTATGACGTCACCGGTGTTGCTATGGGCAACATAAGACTTAGTACACACTAATATTCTGTCATAAACACTTTTGGTAAAGTTATGTTGTCTACCAGGGAGGTTTTCAGGGAAAAACCTATTTAGACGGTTTTGGCCAATAAAATCACATTAATGACGTCATAATGACGTCATATTACGTCATAACGACAAAAAAATTGTAGATATGATAAATTTTCACTAGTACACCATTCTCTGAAAATTTGGTGGTCATACGACATACCGTTCGCGAGTTCTTAGGGGGGGGTCAAAAGAGCCCCCCCCCGGTCCCCCCATGTCAAAAAAGCCCGGTCTAGGTAGGGTTAAGGTAGGATTAGGGTTAGGGCTTTCCGGACGTACCAGAAG
>NW_017803852.1:31209-33867 GCF_001625305.1 Branchiostoma belcheri | reverse complement strand
GGTCCCCCATGTCAAAAAAAGCCCGGTCTAGGTAGGGTTAAAGTACCACGGCATTCTTTCCCATTGCTGGGGGCGTTCGATAAAATGTCGGGTTACAAGACGCAATTTTGGGCTAACCGCAATACATTTGAAAATAAACAAACTAGTATCGAAGGGAAAATTTCGTTGAAATAAAACAGAATTATCATCTTTACATACATTTAATGGTGATTTTTGCGCGAAATGGATGATTTTTTCAGATTTCGTTAAAAAAAGTCGATAATTTTCGGGATTTCGAAGCGCCATATTTCAGCCAATAGCCGTGAGTGGGGTATGTTTGACTCTCCATGCTTCCAGGTTTGAACGAGTTTATAGACATGTCATATCGCCCGAAAGTGTGAATTGTGTTATTCATACTGGCGTAAAGAATCATTACGGTATTCAAGGTCACCCAAGGAAACGACAGTAGCTTCGTTACATGTTACACGTCTACAAAAAATGATAGCAGACATTTAGTGTCCTGGAAACTGTTTGTATTTATGGAAAGGTGTTGCGTTTTATCTGTTGCGAGGCACTCAGGCAGAAGGGCTTGTTTTGCCGCTTTATGGTAAATAACCGCAGGTGACCTCGAAATGGAACGCGGGTTCGATTCGAATTGCCCAGATCGAACACGATCGAACACTGTTCGGATTCTTTGAAATGTGGGAACTTTGCAGCCTAGATTTGACCACCGTGTACATGATGTCTTATCTGGGGCTAAATATTTAATCGGCGGTTCATTGCACACTGATATGCTTTCCAGCCTATAAATAAATGATATTTACATGTATTCATAAATTTTAATTCTTTTTTACGCCACATCAATTTATTTTGTTTGTTCTCTGATTCGCCTCTTTATTTTCTGATTTGAAAACAAATGACGATCCTGGTTCTGAATCAACTACAAAATGCTTATATTTTGCCCAACAGTTGGGGAAAGTCCTTTTCTACCAACGTGTTCTATCGATGCAGTGGTTTAATTAAAACTTTAAAATTCATTGCTTAAATATCGACCTAGTCTTTTGCGTTGACTTCTTGGTTCCTATCGTAGTGTTTGGGGCCATAATAGGCTGCCTAGACCTGTTTTTATTTATTTTTTGCCCCGTGGATTCATATTTTTTTCCAAAATAAATCTGAAAACCAATTGGTGTGGCCTTCGAAGAAACTATAGAGATGCCTAAATCGGTAAACCGGAAACACAACCTCTTTTTTAAAGTCCTAAGTGATTTGTACAGTAATTAAAATTGAAATTTATATGAAGATAATTAAGAAGGAGAATCATTTTGTACTTACGTTGAGCCTTCCGTAAGCGTCTTGTCTGCAGGCCTAGGTGTAGATGGAACTCAGCGGCATAATTCTTAGATGGATAAAGCTTAGTTCTGACTATAGAGTTGTCACCTTCGGTAATCATAAGTACTTAATATTTACTTTACTTTATCCGTCCAGTTTTCCCGTCTGAGGTGCCGTGGGGAAGGACAGTTGGTCCTCGGCGGCTAGTCTGGAGGCTGTCGTTACAGGTATGCATACATTGTACCTAGTCAGGGTGTCCTTCGAATCTCTATCAACGTCATTGATGAGTACGTTGGTGTGAAAATAAAATATGCATAGTCTACCTGGGCAAAACCTCAGCCCAAGGAGACAGACGTAGACAAAGACATCGGGCTGGTCCATTTTATCTCCTCCTAGGGGAAGGACAGCATGTTAAACTCTGGTTTAATTTCTTTTTGCAGATTTCGCATCCATATAGCATTATTGATTCGATGCACAGGTCGACAGTTCTTCATAAATATTTTGAGAAGATTTGTGAGCAGATAAAAGATTTTATGCTAAAAAAAACGCTTTTATAACAAGCTGTTATTTTTTGGCTAGTGAAAAACTACAATATGGGAATAACAACAAACCGAGATAACAGTACAACGTAGCAATTTCTATATTAGCAGCCAAGCAGTAATTTTACATTTCAGTAAGTCTATCGTGTTTTGTTAAAAATTAGAACCTTGGTCTTTTTCAAGTTAACTTGAAGTTTCCATTGTGTACATGATGTGTTAAGTTTGTCAAACACACACTGTAGTCCTTCCTCGGGTTCCGAGAAAATGACAACATCATCTGCATAGAATAAGAAGGAAACGAGGGAGGGGGAACACATTCTGGGCTATATAACATCTTCGCTAAATCATTTATGAACAGATTGAAGAGAGTTGGACAAAGGTTAAAACCCTGCCTCACGCCCCTGTCCGTGATGAAGAGTGGCGTTAGACAGGTTGAGGTGTTGATGCATGTTTGTAAGTTAGAGTAAATTGATAAAATTTGCCCCATACTTGCGATGTAGTAGTTTTTGTCGTGCACGTTACGTCAAGTATTACCTCAATTGGTGAATGAAACATGTATAAATCTGCAACAAAACACGGTATTCCAAAACGGTTTTCTGTTTTTAAAATACTTGGGCATTTCCTACCCAACGATACCCAACGTGGTCTCATGGAATTATCGATTGACCAAACTCTAACGGAACCCTCTAAATTTTTAAACACATTTAATCCAGAACCAAGGACAATATTTCATAACGATTTGCTGTTTTAGGTCTTTATCTTTTCAACGATAACAAACTCCAATTCCTGGGAATTCTGGTTTCCCCCCCCC
>NW_017803852.1:21780-31189 GCF_001625305.1 Branchiostoma belcheri | reverse complement strand
TCGAAACTTTTAAAAACATATTAAATTAATTGAAGAGGTCCATCAGTCACGTAGTATTAACAGTTAGTAGAAATTATTCGATCAGTTACTGTATTTTTGTAAGGTAGATTACGTACCTCCAAATTTTCGATGTCCACTGTATATCTTGTTTACGGAGTGAGAAGACGAGACTAGGTGGATCTTTTGGCCTCCTCCGCCTCCTTCCTTATTAAATTCATAACAAATTACGACATTCCAAACGGTTCGTTGCTCTGGAATACTGGGCAATTACCTTTCAAACGATACCAAACTTGTCTTCGTGGGACTTCCGAATGCTCTAACCCTAACCCTAACTCTAATCCTAACCCTTACATTTAACCTAACGCAACCCTTACGCCTTAACCCTATCTAGACCGGGCTTTTTTTGGCATGGTGGGACGGGGGGTGGAGGGGTGGTTCATATTGACCCCCCCCCGTTATAACGTAATATGTCGTCATTATGACGTCATTAATGTGATTTTATTGGCCAAAACCGTCTAAATAGGTTATTCCCTGAAAACTAAATAAAATACAACATAACTTTACCAAAAGTGTTTATGACAGAATATTAGGGTTTACTAAGTCTTATGTTGCCCATAGCAACACCGATATGACATCATAAAATGACGCCATGCATATTTAAGCTATCCGCCATTTTGGATCTTCAATGTTGAATTTTCAAAAATAGTTTTTTTTTTCAGGATAAAGCCTAAATTACATTTTAAACAGACTAAAGACGTCCATATGAACCTTTTTGTAAAAAGAAATGGAAGTATTGATGAAATTTTAAGGAAAATAACCCGTATATACCTGTTTTTATGATATGGTCTGCCATGTTGGATTTTGGCCAATGACGTCATCAAATTAGCATAAATTATGCATTTTGAATTATAAAATTTACAAAAAATTATCTGGGATTTTATCAATATTAGAAAACATGTGTAACGACATAAAACCCATAAAATTATATTGCTGAAACTAAAATTACTAAATTTAGCAAAAAAAATGCCTGTCAGAAACCCGTTGCCATGGCAACACAAAAAATTATTATATTATTCCAATGATACAGAATTGTCGCCAACAATATTCTAAGAAAAGTCAACAAGTTGAACCGTTCTAGCGCTAGCTGTTCAGACGCTAGGTGACATCAAAGTTGGCGCGGGCACTTTTAGCCCCCCTCCCCGGTCTAGATAGGGTTAAACATGTATAATTCCAGAACGAAAGACGCTATTGCAAAATGGACCCCAGAAAGTGCGTCGTCGTAGACCTTCAGTATGCTCATCACGCACTTGTACGATTCGCTATTTTAATGACATACTATTCTGTGAACTTTAAACTAAAACAGTTAATTTTAACATTCTTTTTATTTAGATTCCACCTGGGAGGTCTCTAATTACTATGTGAACATAGCATGTCCGTAAGATGGACATTTGATCCCTACGTAGGTGAATAGCATCTGATTACATCGTGTGACTGGCCGTAAGTGGGAACAAAACAAACGACAAAACGCCGCGCATTTATATCGATTCAACTTTACTAGCGGTAATGCCAAGTGCACTGAAGTATTGCAATTTTACAGATGGCACCCCTGCAATGTTCAAATGTAAAGCAAGAGTGAAAACAAACAATAAGGCAATGAAATAACGACCAATTTTTAATGGACACTATAAATGTCATATCTATATAATGAAACCAACCAAGATTCCGTCAAGTACAATTTCTCTTAAAGCCACCACACGATAATCAAAAAATAAATTTGTAGATGTAGGGTATCGTACACTGTCTGAATTCTAATAATTGGAAACTTAGGCCCTTACAGCATATATTTAGAAAGTTTCCCCATATCTAAAACGCCTCTGGGTAAATGAAACAACGACAACTAAAGAAATTTTTAGTAAATCTACTTACAGGAATCAGGAAAAAAAGCCAATTTGGAAGAAAAACTTTTTTATCTAAAAGATAGGCTTTTAATATAACTTAATTTTAAGAGCCTGGGATTTATAACATTAACAAATACATTTGCATTGCACACTTGGAAAAAGTAGTTGTTATGTGATGGTACTGTGACACAAGCATCACAGATGGATCTGTTTTCCCTGTTTTGGTCATCTTCTGGCCGTATCAATTTCATGATTTGTATACTTTATGAACTAACATCCAATGTAATTCAAGTAAATGTAGCTAGATCGAGTGAAAACACTCTACAGAACGTTGACTTGGGTATATTGTTATAAAACAGTTACTGATTCAGAAGTTACAGTAAGATCAAGGCTACAGATTTATATAAGGTAGGGAATATTTTTGATTTTACATGTGTTACGAGGTACTAAACTGTGTGCGCTCATATATAATTATGTTAGGAGGTAAAAGTATGTACTTGTGTTCTGGGGTACTCGTATTTACTTGTGTTATGAGGTAATAGTATGTACTTGTGTTTTGAGGTAAAGAAGGGGGGCATCAATTTGAATTATGGCCATATAGGTAATCTAGGACAAAAAATGCAGTTCTTTTACCAATATGTCGACAAAAGCTACAATTAATACCAGATATAAAAAAAAACCCAAAACACGAAAAACAGATCAAGTCTACAGATCAACATGAGGTTGTGAATATTCGTGTTTGTTCACAAATCCTACGATCCTGGCAGGTCCTCCGCTGACGCCTCCAATCTTCATCGGCAAGGCGAACACCACAGACCCCACTGCCGGGAGCTGGTCCAAATTAGCTACGTTCTCAAACACTGGGATATTGTTTCCAAACAGGGCCTGATGCGCCTCGAATTTCTAGCGTCAAAGTAAAAAAAAAGATAAACTTAGCACTATCTCCTGAAGTCTGAATATTCACACGTGGGTATTTGTTTCTGTTAACCCTAAACAGTACACCTGGGGTCCGCGCGGATCCCAGCACTATATGTTCTGTAATATCTTTTTTGTTTCTAAAGATTTTTTTCTGAAATTTTAGGTAATTGTCACCCACAAAGTTGTCTCTTAATACTGTGCAGAAAACTCCGTTTCTACCATTTATAAAAAAATTATATCTGATTTTCTTTTGGGGTCCGCGCGGACCCCAGCCGGCTTTCAATCATAATGGATACACTGGCGTTCTTATACATTACCTTATTTCCGTTTTTATATGTTTTTATGCACTCATCGTATGTCTACCAAGTTTTCAGAGAATGGTGTAGTAATAGAATTGAATTTTAATAACTTTGGTGTAATTATGACGTCCTATGACGTCAGAGCTAATAATATAGTCCGCCATATTGGATTTTGACCAATGACGTCATTAAATTAGCATATTCTATGCATATTGAATGATTTAACTTCTATTTAATTATGTAAGATGTTATTAATGTTGGAAAAGAAGTGTAATTTAATATAAAACTCAGAAAAATTTTATGTTTAAACCAAAATTACTTCTATTTTAAAAAAAACTGCCTGCTAGAAACCCGTTGCCATGTCAACACAAAAAAACATCAACTTACTAGTATTAAACTAATATGAACTTTTTTTCAGAGACATTTTAGGAAAGGTCTCCAAATTTGATACTTCTAGCGTAAGCCGTTTAGCCGCTATCTGAGATCAAAGTTGGGCCTCAAAAGCCCCTTCAGTCTGAAATGGGTTTAAAAATCGGGTATTTCTTCTTGTCCTCTTTTTTTCACCAAAAAATAGAAAAAGTTTATAATGTATGATTTTTGTATGTAATGTGGACACAGAGGTTCCCACATCAGTTTGCAAAACAATTGAGCTGGTAGCATGTTGATAATTTCTAAAAATTAGCAAAAAACTGTTCTGGGGTCCGCGCGGACCCCAGGTGTACAGATTAATCAGTCCGGGAAGGTGTACTGTTGAGGGTTATATTAATACACGTTAAAATAATCATTCTAAATGAAAATTGGAAAAAAATAGCTGCAGACTAGAAACTGAAAAAAAGACATGCATATTTTCCCTACCCATATTTTAAACCGAAATGTCTACCTCATAAAAAGATAAGATTTTTCTATACATAGAAACATACATGATTCTGTACTTACCGTAGACTGTCCGTAATCGATAGAGGCCGTGTCGATCCCAACAGCGTGCATCCCGCGGTTCTGTACCAGCCACCGAGCGCCATCTGGGTGTAGTCCGGGGAAGTGCAGTGATGACGTGTTCCTTGAGTCCGTACCAAGGTACAGGAACTCATCGGGCCAAAACTTACCTCATCCGGTCTTAACTGTAAGAGAACATTTATAGTCCGTACAATAAAATAGGAGTTTGCATGTTAGAAGAAGGGCAACTGGATTTGCACTTCTGTAAATACACCCCCTTAACAAATGTTTACCCACCGAAGAGGAGGCATCCATCTGGGATTTTGCCATGTTTCTCCTCCCATAGCTGAAAGTCTTCTGCAGTAACCAGATAGTCCGCATCAGCAGCCGCCTTTGGAGACACGTCAACTACAGCCGCTGGTCCCATCAGCCGCTCGATCGGAATATCATCATCTAGAAAAGGTGTCATTGAATACTCTTTTTTTTTCACATTTTTAACTTTATTATGCTGACAGAAAAAATTGCTTGACAAGTATTTTCTAGCCGGTAGTTAGATTCTACAATTTATGATTATGGCATACTTCTGATCGCCATTAGCACATCTTCTTATTCTTATGGATTATACAACCAGACTTCACAAAAACGACTCATGCTGAGATTTTATTGGTACCTGCTACAAATTCAAAATAAACAAAATATGACTTTAGATATTACCTCTTTTTATCAATGACAGTGTATTCTTATATATCAGCTCTTACTTTTCCATTTGTTTCTACTGAAGTGCGCGGGCGCATCCATGTGTGTTCCTCCGTGCTCTGTCGCTTCTATGTCAGACTCCTCAAACCAGTACCCGTCGGTGTAGTTCCTGAACACATTGGCGAGTCTGAAGGGCTTTCTTCCAGGCCTGTTCAACTCGTTTTCATCCAAGGTGTAGGTCATGTCAATCACCTGTTGACCCTGACCTGGTCGTGGTGTTTTGACGGGATTTTTTGTGTTCTCAATAATGCCAACGATCCGGGCAGGTCCGCCGCTGCCATCACCAATCTTAATCGGCAGTGCGTACACTGTGGCCCCGGTAGTGGGCAGCTTGTCCATATTGGCCACGTTCTCAAAGAATGGGACGTTGTTGGCACAGAGGATTTGATGTGTCTCATATATCTAGAAACAAGGAGATCAAAGGAGTCAACAGATTATTTCATCAGGCTCGTTCTCATTCTAATCTACAAAATAGTTATAATCTACAAAAAAGTTATAATCTACAAAATAGTTATTTTCAGGGTTGAAAAAAATGATGAACGTTTTTGATTTCAGGCACAACCTTTTTTAAATATAAAAATCCCAAATATTGATGACCAAAAAATGACATTTAATTGTAGATAACCAGATAGATGTTTATTATGTTGAAAGGTTTTAAGAAATTGTAGAAATGCTCTATGTAAGACTCTCAAGCATGACAAATTTAATTTAGAAGGACGCAAATATATACATATCAATTATACAGATAAAAACCGTATCAGCATGAGTGTGCCGTATTAGTAAATGAAGACAGTTTCAAACGTGCGCCGGAAGGTTAAAGAGGTAATAATTTGTTGGTCACCGTAGATTGTCCGTAGTCCACAGAGACTGTTTCGACCCCAACAGCGTGCACCTTACGGTTCTGTACCAGCCACCGGGCGCCATCTGGGTGTAGTCCGGGGAAGTGCAGTAATGACGTGTTCCTTGTGTCTGAACCAAGGAACAGGAGCTCGTTGGGCCAAAACTTCCCCCATCCCGTCTTCACTGTAGAAAAATAAATAGTCAAAGACGAATGTGTATGCTAATTTCCTACAGTGGATAACAAGAATACGAACCTAAGTTCGTGCTGCTTAACATTGTAAATCCACGGATACAAATTATTGACTTACCAAAGAGCAGGCATCCATCGGGGATTTTGCCATGTTTCTCCTCCCACAGCTGAAAGTCTTCTGCAGTAACCATATAGTCCGCATCAGCAGCCGTCTTTGGAGACACGTCAACTACAGCCGCTGGTCCCATCAGCCGCTCCACGGGAATATCATCAGCTGAAAAATGTGATGTTTTCATGATGGCTTTAGTCATCCTCTTTTGATACTGCAGATAAGAATGTCCAAATTAAAATGTTATAAGATTAGGAATTTTAAAAGATCAATTGGCCATTTAGTGACGAAATACAATTGGTAAGAAAATTGCAAAATCGGAGTTAGCATACCGTCACCCCACACGTATCGATAAACATGCCAAGATGCAGACAGATTTTTCACTTGTTTCTGTCAATGGTACAAAGTTTTACAACTATTTGTGTAAAAAAAAGTTAACGTTTCAAGAAAAGATTTCTTTTTCATCAGGGTAATTATTATTTGTTCACTGTGCACTGAAGCTAGGTGTTACAGATTCACTGTGTACTAAAGCTAGGTGTTACAGGCTCATTCTGTACTGAAGCTACATGTAAGTGTTACTGGTTCACTGTGCACTGAAGCTAGGTGTTACAGATTCACTCTGTACTGAAGCTACATGTAAGTGTTACAGGTTCACTGTTTACTGAAGCTAGGTGTTACAGGTTCATTCTGTACAGAAGCTAAATGTAAGTGTTACAGGTTCACTGTTTACTGAAGCTAGGTGTTACAGGTTTATTCTGTACAAAAGCTAAATGTAAGTGTTACAAGTTCACTGTGCACTGAAGCTAGGTGTTACAGGCTCATTCTGTACTGAAGCTACATCTAAGTGTTACAGTTTCATTGTTCACTGAAGCTAGGTGTTACAGGCTCATTCTGTACTCAAGCTACATGTAGGTGTTACATGTTCACTGTTCACTGAAGCTAGGTGTTACAGGTTCATTCTGTACTGAAGCTAAATGAAAGTGTTACATGTTCATTGTGCACTGAAGCTAGGTGTTACAGGCTCATTCTGTACTGAAGCTAAATGTAAGTGTTACAGGTTCACTGTGCACTGAAGCTAAGTGTTACAGATTCACTCTGTACTGAAGCTACATGTAAGTGTTACAGGTTCACTGTGCACTGAAGCTAAGTGTTTCAGATTCACTCTGTACTGAAGCTACATGTAAGTGTTACAGGTTCACTGTGCACTGAAGCTAGCTGTTACAGGTTCACTGTGCACTGAAGCTACGTTTTACAGGTTCACTGTGCACTGAAGCTACGTGTTACAGGTTCACTGTGCACTGAAGTTAGGTGTTTCAGGTTCACTATGCACTGGAGCTAGGTGTTTCAGGTTCACTATGCACTGAAGCTAGGTGTTACAGATTCACTTTGTACTGAAGCTACAAGTAAGTGTTACAGGTTCACTGTGCACTGAAGCTAGCTGTTACAGATTCACTCTGTACAGAAGCTACATGTAAGTGTTACAGGTTCACTGTGCACTGAAGCTAGGTGTTACATGTTCACTGTGCACTGAAGCTAGGTGTTACAGGTTAACTGTGCACTAAAGCTAGGTGTTACAGGTTCACCGTGCACTGAAGCTAGGTGTTACATATTTACTGTGCACTGAAGCTAGGTGTTACAGGTTCACTGTGCACGGAAGCTAGGTGTTACAGGCTCACTCTGTACTAAAGCTACATGTAGGTGTTACAGGTTCACTGTGCACTGAAGCTAGGTGTTACAGGCTCATTCTGTACTGAAGCTACATGTAGGTGCTACAGGTTTACTGTGCACTGAAGCTAGGTTTTACAGGTTCATTGTGCATTGAAGCTACGTGTTAGGAGTTCACTGAAGCTAAATGATACGAGGTCACTGTGCACTGAGCTTAGGCTGGTTCACTGTGGATTGAAGTGTTACAGGTTAAATGTGCACTGTTAATCGAATTTAGGGGCCACTCTCTCACTCTGCACTGAAGCTAGGTGTTACTGGTTCAGTGTACACTACAGCAAGGCTGGATCACCGTGCACCAGGGGTTACTGGTTCACATTGCACTGAATTAATGCTTATTGCTTTACTGTGCATGGACGCTAGGCTAGATTACTGAGCACTTAGGCTTCGAGTTACTGGTTCACTGTGGACTTTTCCCCGGAGCAAAGTGTTACTAAAGGTAGGTGTTACTGGTTTACCTTGCATTGAAACTAGGTGTTGATGGTTCACTGTAAAGTGTAGCTTGCTATTACAGATTCAATGTTCACTAAAACTACGTGTTACTGGTTAACTTTGCACACTACAACAATGTGTTACTGATTTCCCCTGGCAATAAAGCTAGATTGATTACGCACATTTCCTAATATTAATAACATCTAATGTAATTTTATGTAAATTTTATCATTGAGAATACATAATTTATGCTAATGTAATGACGTCATTGGTCAAAATCCAAGATGGCGGACAATATAATTGGATCAGGTATATACATGTTATTTTCCTTAAAATTTCATTTCTACTTTTATTAAAAAAGGAGGTTTATATCAACGTCTTTAGATCCAAGATGGCGGATAGCTTTTCCTTAGCGTCACCGGTGTTGCTTCGGGCAACGTAAGTTTTAATAGGCCCTTATATTCTACCCTGTTATAGAAGTCTTATATTCTATCAAAAAAAATTGTTAAAGTTATGTTTTAAGGGGTTTGGGCCAATTAAATCACATTAATGACGTCATAATGGTGTACTATTTCTTAATGACGACGTAAAAATGTTGTCATAATTTTTTTTCACAAGCGCACCATCCTTATTAAAATTAATGGTCATACAATATACCGTTCACTGACGGGAGTGGGGGGAGGTGGGGCGAATGACGACCCACCCCCCTCCGGCCCCACGAATAAAAAAAAGCCCGGTGTAGGTAGGGTTAAGAAGCGGATAGTCGTCGAATCATACGGTTTTGTTATTTAAGTTTAATGAATCGAAACTTGCAATTAAAACATTACTACCTAATGCTTTCTCAGGCAGATTAAATGATTTAAGGATGTGTTATAATGTAGTTTGAAAGGCCCACCACAGCCTTGATCGGTGACCCAACTGAGCAAAGTAAATATTGATATTCACCATGTCCTTACATGAACTTACTTCTCCACTTGTTTTTACTGAAGTGCGCAGGTGCGTCCAGGTGTGTCCCCCCGTGTTCTGCCCCCTCTATGTCAGACTCCTCGCGCCAGGTACCGTCAGCCGTGTAGTTCCTAAACACGCCGGTCCTCTTGAAATGCCTTGCCGTCGGCCAGTAGATTGTGTTTTCGTCCAGTGTGTGGGTCATGTCAATCACACGTGGGTTGCCAGGCAACACCGAATGGACGGGTGCCATGAAAGACAGAGCAACCTGTACACGTATGAAGCATAATGTAATTTACATACAAATTCAAGGCGGGTGAGTTTTATTTCGTCTATTTTTTAATATAATGAAAGCTTTGGGGGGGGG
>NW_017803852.1:17545-21728 GCF_001625305.1 Branchiostoma belcheri | reverse complement strand
CCCCCCCAACTTTCCTGTTTTGCACTTCTAACTGCATAACTTCTACCTACAACTGTAATGTACACCGTAAACTTCTTGGATACCATTCTTGGTGGAGAATGGTCTAAGGCCCTGTTCATGTGAAGTCAGTGAAGGCGTTTTACATGTGGTTTACCCCGAAGCCGGTTTCAAGTGGCTCCCTTTGAATGCTCCAAATCACATTGAAAGCGCCTCGATCCCAAATCACTTCTAGAGGTGGTTTCGAATCGGTTTTCCCGCATCGCGATTTGCTGAACGCAATGTGATTTCAATGTAACACGGGGTGATATTTCTTTATTTATATGCAATACCAACTTTTACGTGGCAGCAACTTAAAGAGCAGTAATGGTCAAATAATGTGTCCGTTCTAGGGCGAGCTTCACCGCCTCTGGCGGGACCACGTCGGCATTCGGCCGAGATACGCTGGGAGGGGGGCATCAGCAAGCAGGTCGTTGACCTCTGACATTATGACACGCTACCTAGCGTGTTTTCATCAAACAACAATAAATGTAGCTCAGGCGAATTGTGATCGGACACGGTTTCAAAGTAATGTGTGGCACGTTGACCAGATGTGAGGAATGCAAGTTACCCGAATCGTGGTTTGGGTGACTTTACATACAAAAGGCTTAAGTACCCATTTTACCGGTTCGATATTGCCACCACAAAGTATACTGACAGAATACAATTTATATAAATGGACAACCTTATAACGTACCGATATGTAACGTACAACACTTGAGTGTTTAATCACATGGAATCTATAGACAAGATGCAAAAACTCACCAATACTGTTGCCACAAGAAGAATGCCCATTGTGATGAAGTTTTTGGCAGCTCCGACTGTGCATACAGATATCACACAGCGAATAACACCTGTGAGAGACAAAACAAAAGAAAGGCAACCAATAAAAACCTTCACTTGACCTTCCCGCAGAATTTCAGGCAAACATCAGCATTTAAAGTATCCGGTATGCTGGTTATTTTGTAGTTGGAAAAATCTAAAAGCTTTTGGTCAGTGATATCAAACATCTCCCCCGTGATGTACGTTAGACCCCAGTTACGCAGGTGATGTTTTAAGGCGTCCATTGACTGCCTCAGGTGTCAATTGACTACCTCTTACTACCTAGGCGTCCATTGACTACCTCTGACTACCTCATAAAGCCACCTCGTTCGCTGCGCTTACTTGGTGGCTTTTTTCGGTGGTTATAGCAACTGACAAGGCTTTATCACATCATATTCACCTCGGGGCGGGTCATTAACCCTTAATTATCCACACAGAGAACGCACAAACTTTGATAGGTACATCTTTCTGAAGAATTACTTGCTGTATTAATAGATATCCTAATGATCCTGACTTATCCTTGACCTTGGCTCTGAATGTCAAATCCTGATCAAGTGTCAATCGATAAGAGACCCTTCTAACTGAACTTTGAACACGAATTCGAAGCGTACCAGGTTGTTGCCAGGCGAAGAAAAAAGCCCGATTCTCTTCTTGTCAGAATGCTTTGTTCTCCCCAATAAATTTTTGTTATGCTTTTGTTTAAATGTAAAAAAAAAGGCTGGCCCGGCTTGAAAAAAAACACTGGATGAAGGCATCGCCACGTCGGATGATCTTTTAAAATAGCTGATATTTTGCCATTGTTAAAATTATACTTGCTTGCAGTGGAATTCGAACCGTCGAATTTAGCTCACCAAGACATGCATGCGCAAGACGAAAATACAAAAGTGCAAAAATAAAAAAAGAGTAAACGATTTAACGTATTGGCTTTTCTGCGTAACAACAATTTGTGTAACAATAAAGTGGCGTTTAAATCACGCCTCTGCGACGTCCTTTTATGATGTGTGATAATAATGGTGTCTGTTTTGATTATTGTCGATGGAGATGCTTGTTTATGCATGTGAGCCAGTCATAAGTTTCTCACGAGGATTTGATAATAAACGTACTCTTAACTTGAGAGATAAGGCTAGTCTAGCATTCACTCATAAATTATGCAAATCAAGACCTGGCCTGGCATCACCGTGATTGCATCCCGTATAAAGGGCTTATGTAATGGATTAATGTAAGAACCAAACACGGCACCTGCGTACGTTACAACGGTCGAATTAATGTGTGCACTGAGCCTGGCCTAACGGTCGGGCAAAAAATATAGAAATTTCTTGTTATGTTTCTAGGAATACTTAATCGACAACAAAAACGAAGTTATCATTTCACGCTAGCCCCTCTTACAGCGTTTCAGACGGTGAAGAAGCTTACATTTTCCCGAGAAGCCCTGTGGTACTCGTGCCAAACCTACACTCTTCGTCGTATTCCTTGACTTTTCTTACTTCTAGATAACGCACCATGATTATTTCCAATCTTTTGTGGAAGTCTGCGTTATCTAGAAGTAAGAAAAGTCAAGGAATACGACGAAGCTTGTAGGTTTGGCACCTGTTATATGCAATTTAAACACAATGTGTAGTAGTTAAAGTAGAATCAAACGCTGTCCATCCGAGATGCCCCATTGTAATCTCCATTAACTGGCAACATTATTTAGCCATAGACAGGTCGTTAAAAGCACTTGAACCTTGAACGCCAGTAAGGCGTTGCGCCAGGCAGTATGTACAAACATACCTAAGCTGCTAAAGTAGGCTGTGCAAAGGCTGAACAAGACGTTTTTCAACCATTTTTAAGTTGACAAATACTCCAAATTAGAAATTAATTGAGAGTGTAGTCTGCTGCTGGCTATGTTTTTTTCTGTCATTTAAAAGTGCAAATGATACTGTCAATGCTGAAAGTATCGCATTATTTACAGCGTTATCCTGTCAATTACAGCAAAGTTTGCACTATTACACGGCGGTCTGTCACTACGGCATTCTTTCCCATTGCTATGCGCGTTCTAAAAGGTATCGGGTTACAAGACGCTATTTTGGCCTGTTTTGGACTACCCGTAAAATATTTGAAAATAAACAAATAATATTTAGGCGTAAATTTCGTCAAATTAAAATGAAATTATCGTCTTAACATCCTTTAAATGTTAGCTTTTTATGTTAAATCACTGATTTTTCAAAATTTCGCTCAGAAAGACGATTACTTTCGGGTTTCCGGGCACAAGTCATGTCACGTTTTTAGGCAAACATCGTTCAAACCTGGCTACGTATATTACCCCAGACCCCCGATTCTTATATTTTTCGCAGACTAGGAATAAGATAAAAAATCGTGTTTTAGGGATTTTTTAATTTCTGATTTTAAGTCTAGTTTTTGTAGACATATTGGTGAAAAAATGGCATTTTTTGACATTTTTCTCACTAAATTACCCATAATTAAAAAATGAGGCCATTTTTCAAAAATCCCTAAAACACGATTTTCGGGACAGCCGTTACAGTCATTTTGAGCCGTAAATGGGGTATGTTTGACTCTCCATGTTTCCAGGTTTAAACGAGTTTTGGAGACATGTCATATCGCCAGAAAGTGTGCATTGTGTTATTCATACAGGCGAAAAGAATCATTACAGTATTCAAGGTCACTCAAGGAGACGACAATAGCTTCGCTACATGTTACATGTCCACCAAAAATAATAGCGGACATGTACTGTCTAGGAAACTGTTTGTATCTATAGAAAAGTGTTGTTTTTTATATGTTGCAATGCACGGAGGCAGAAAGGCTTGTTTTGCCGCTTTATAGTAAATGACCGCAGGTGACCCCGAAATAGAACGCGGGTTCGATTCGAATTGCCCAGATCGAACACGATCGAACACAGTTCGGATTCTATGACATGTGGGAACTTTGCAGCCCAGATTTTACCACCGTGTTAACACAATAACCCTGCCAATACCCCAACATTCTCTACTATTCAAAAGCCAATGGATAAAAGCCAATATTGTAAGAAAAATTCTATTTTTGTATTTTTCTAAGTTTTACAACAAGCCTAATTCTCAGGTTCTTACGACATAAAACCCAAATATGATAAAATTTAGCCTCTATGTTCTGTTCTGTTCGCTTCGACATCACTGCCCAGCCTTTCGCTGCCATTACCTGTTTGGACGCATTCATCATCATCATCATCGGTCGACCGTATTGGTCGGGGTTATACCGCCCCTTACGAGGTGACATACCCTTTCGTTAGCTTTATTGGACGCATTATTGACAAATACTTAGTCTTTGCGGTTACTATATACACATGTGTATA
>NW_017803852.1:8411-17525 GCF_001625305.1 Branchiostoma belcheri | reverse complement strand
GACGTCTATAAAGGCAGATGTTGGCTTCTGATTGATTATAATTAGACATTTTAAAGATCCAGTCAATAGTGGGAAAAATGCAGTGATAGTACAGGAGCCAATATCTAAAAGAGGCCTAGAAATGTGATTTCGTGGCACCCACTTTACAGAAAAGGTTTGACCTTATTTTGTGGTAGAGGGGCCTCTGCCACATCACCCAGTATGGTTTTTATGCTCAAATTGTGGTATCACTTTTTTTCTACGGGCCCGTAAAGGTGTAACACTTGAATAGAACGAGCGAAAAAAAGGCACATTTTCAAGGGGGAGGGGCAGAAAATTAAATATCAACGTTTTTTCATGAAAATTGATAGACTGATACAACTTTTGATGGGGATAACAAAAATGTAAATTTTTTCTCCAAATTCTACTCTTTTCAAGTTTTATGGCGCTTTAAAATTCGATTTTTTAAGCAATTTTGGTACAAAAACGTAGTGTTTACTTTCCGAAATTAGGCAATTATTCGTGTTACCTATGGGGCCTTGTCTGATGCATTATTTTTATTAACCTTGACATTCGCATCATTTTGATGTTTAAATCATCGAAATCCGTCAATTCTAACAGGAGATATGAGTGTTTGAAGAACCACGCACAATCTGGCTATTTCCGGCAAAAGCGTTGCTAGGGCCGTTGCTAGGGACGGCCTCGGAGGCACTACCCTTAAAAATTAGTTATCCTAGTCCAACTTCCGGACTAGATTTTGATCTTTTTGTGCTTACAATGAATTACTATATATAGTATGCAATAAATCATGAAGCTATAGATCGTGAAATGTTTGCTTTAATTTGTTATAAAACATTACACATCGTCTATATGAAATGTGACGTTATATCGGAAATATAATGTATTCGTAAAACCGTTGCTACCTTCGTTGCTAAGTTGGACGTAATGCGTACTTCTGACACATCCTACATTACTCCTGACTACTTTACTCCTGAAATTGTTTTCTTTACAAAAGTATATGCTGGAACAGTTTTATTAGTTGCCAAATTTGAAGGACAACGTGCACAGAGTTACCCCGATCAAGAGTTCGAATCCATGGTGGAAGCCTTTCCGTAGTCCGGTGGCGCTCTGCCAATCCAGAATCCACGGTGCAGTTCAAAGCGGCGGTATGGGACTTCCTCGATATTCAATGTGAACAGACAACAATATTCAAACACAGTGCGACGCCTAGGCTGCAACAATTGTCCCACAAAGCTGGAGCCACTACACACTGTCCTTGAAACGAGACGGGCGCTGATCATGAACTTTGGCCTGAACAAATGCATGCACACGCATGACCGATCAAACACATTGTAAAACTTTGGGATATTGAATGTGCTCTTTCTCAAGTGTACTGTAATAAATCTGTAAATTTTGGAGCCTATGTAAAGGTGTATGTCGATTACAACCCTCTCAAAATACATGTTATATTTGTTAATAACGTTTTGATGCCATTTTTAGTATATGTTGTTACCAGTTGTGACGTGCTCACACACTGTCTACCTATACTATATTGTTCCCAAACTACAAAATATCGAATTTCACAGAGAGTTGTCGCCTGTGGACACTTGGTTTGGGTTTTGGCAGTCACCCATACATCTACATGCCTCCGTACATGAGAGGTCATGGACCCTACACGAGCAGTTTGCTCGTCTGCATGATGCCGTAAACCCGCATGAGACCAACTCTGCTAAGCTTTTGGGTGCCGGGTCTTTTGTCATCAGAACTGGGGCTAAGACGGTCCCCCTGTCCTCCCAGCCATGGCCATCTGGAGGTGGCATCTTCTGCATTGGCTCTAGTGCCCTCCGCCACAGGCATGTCTGATAGGTAGACCTTTGCAAGTGGAGACGTAGGCTGTCAGATGTTGGTGGTAGTGCTTCATTCCGTTGTTTCTTCTGACAGAAGATGTGGTATCGCATGTTGTCTGCTGTGCATGGAGTTTTCCCAATTTCATACAAGTCGCAAACAAAGTTCTCGCTGTTCCGGAAGCATTCTTCTCCCATCTCTGGTTCGTTGCCGAAGATGGCCAGGTTGGACTGATGCTCAGGATCTTGACTCAGTACGGACCATGCTTTCTTCTTGCCGATTCCGAAGAATGTCCCAGTTGAGTCACATCCAGTGATGGCATGGAATGCAGGCAGAGCTTTGCATAGCTGTGGTCCAAGAGAGCGGCTCAAGCTATGAATGGGAATGTATCTTGTACTATCTTTTACGCCAGTTCTGAGCCACAGCTCGTTGCAGCCCAGTTGGTCAAAGAATGATGTGCACAGCACTGCAACGTCCGTGTCGGGGGAGTTTACTACAACGCGTCTGCACTCTCTTGCCGCATGCTGGACATGGAGCAGCAGTCTTGTGTCTGCCTCTTCTTGGTCGGAGTGGAGGCACGGAAGATCTTCCAGTTGGTTATTTGCAACCATGACCGCTCTTTCGCCATCTTTGTAGCCGCCTCCAATGACAATCTTCTGTCCAGGTTGAAGCTGGCTCATACCCAGTTCACACAAACTTTGCGTTAGGTATGACGAAAGATTCTCCTTGTTCCTGGGGTTGGAAATGTGACCACCTTCTCATTGGTGCCGACCTGCCTATTCTGCGAGAGGGACTGAAATGTTTTGATGTTCAGGTGAGGTAAAGGCTCCCAAAAGCCTCTCTCATTTGAGTCGAGCCTTTCCCGCACGAAGTTTGAGCACTGCTGTAGACCTGTGTCATACACGTTGATCAGGCGTATCGCTGACTCTTCAGGCATCACAACACCGGTTGCGAAGTTCATGAGTGGATGAATGTCGTCTTCACCGTCTTCTACATGAAATGGGTTCGTCATCCCTCCTCCATCAAACATAGCTTTCAACTTCTGGACGTCGTCCTCATCTCTCGCAAGCCTGCCATCCCTGGCGTCTTTGTGGGTGGCGACAAGATCAGAATCTGGGATGCCACACATTTGCTTCAGTGCAGTTGCCACCGCCGCTCTTTCATGTACGGTCAGAAACCACCTCTCAAGGGCGCCTGGCTTTTGGCTGATGCCTACAATACCTCCGGCGGTCTTAGAATCAAGGTTGATCGACTGCTCCAGAGCCATGTCGGTCCATACATTGCTGAAGGGTTGGTTGGAGCGAGCAACGGCGTGGTCCCCAGCCATAAAGGCTTCAAGTACCAGGGGATGTTTCTCCGACAGTTGCCTCATGTCTGCAAGGTACACGGGGAGCCACCTCGCGTAGTTTGTGCGGTCCATCGCGTTGAAATACGGTGCCATACGTGCGGTTGCTGTGGAGAAGCCAATTTCCACTCCTCTCTGCCTTCACAAACTGTAGTAGCAGCATAACCATGGTCACGTACTCATCCCAGAATGAGAAAAGATGAGACTTTTCTCTCATGGACGCCTTAAAGTCCCGAAAGCTCTTGACCAACGTAGATGTGGCTTCATGTAGGGATTCCATCGGCACAGACGTATCAGACAACCTTTCAAATGCGAGCTGACATGCGCTGACCTTCTCTTCAACGTCAGGTGGGACTTTGACCTCTCCCCCTTCAGGAACTACCGAGGAAAAGTAGGACTGCCACTGGAGACGCAGCATGGCCTCCATTGTGAGCTTGTGGGCCCGCACTCCCCTGTTGTAGGACTTGCCCTCCAGGATGATTCTTGCAGTGTTCGCCCCATACACGCCTGACTCCAGGAGCAGGTCCTCCAAACCAGACCCCTTGTACCGCCTGCCGAGCAGAGACAGGTAGTTAAGAGCTATGTGGAATCCGCCGAGGCGGAGTACGGTATCAGAAAATTCATCATGCATGCGCCACTGGATCTCCTTTGCCTTGGAGTAGATTGCAAGGTCAAACGTTATTACACTGTCTTTCTGGCCAAGTTGTCTCATCATTGCTTGAACTTGCTTCATGACGGTGTAGACAGTGCTGTATTCTGTCGGTGAGCCATGAATCATGGGGCAGTAACCGATCTCTGTGTGCAGCATCTGTGATGGAACAGTGGGGGTGACGGTAGCATGAAATCCACTCCAGCCTGGAACAGACTGACTGGGCTTGTTTCGGTCAATCGCTACGTCAAAGAGCCTTGTAGGCAACATTCGCATGAGTGCCCACTCCATGTCGACCGTGGCTGTGACGCAGATGTTCTCCTCATCTTCTTGTCGTCCAATCAGTCCCCACACCTGGTTGTGGAAAGTAGTGACGGCTGGTCTCTTTCCACACCCACTGAAATCCAGGATCTCTGTGACACAGGAAGACTTCAGTGATTTCCGCTTTACAGATTGATCTCCAAGGTTCCGGCTTCTGGGGACTGGCCCAAAGGTGCCTCTCTGGAACAGCACTAGTGTCGTGGCGTGGGTAGTGGCCTTTCCGTCCAACGTTTCTTCATTAAGATCGTTGTTGTCAGCTGCTGCTTGTACAAACACTCCTGGCTTAATGTTCGAGGGCAACACGACACCATAGAGGTCAGCCTTGGCAATAGTCTCCGTGGCGAGACTCGTATCCACTACTTCTATTTCATCATATGATGCACAGTGCCCCATTCTGTTCAGGATTGTTATCAGCTGCTTCGATCGTGTCAGATGCCGTACAGTTAGTCCTAGGCACGTGTGCTTTGGTGTCTTTATCCGCCCATGGCTTGTGCAGTGGATGATATCCTGGGCCAACATTAGTATCTTTCTTTCCTGATCATCAGATATATCATCCTGTCCGCTTGTCAGTGTGTACTGCAGAAACTTGAAGAGACTGTGTGGTACAATCGTCTTACAATTAGCCAGGGTCATGTCGGACACACTGATGGGTTGGGTTTGGATGCCTGTCACCTTACTAATGTCGGACTTAATCGCCATGGCTGCGTGGTAGAGCAACATGTCCTTGTCTGTGTCGTCTGTTGCTTGGGCGGACTGGCTGTGTTTTGTTTTATCAGCAGGGGTCGGGATAGGTACTGAGGTTCTGTAGGCTGTGTTGAGAACATCTTCGAGACACACGGAGTTTGAGTAGACCAACTCAGACATCGATCTGTCATAGGGGACATGGAAAGTGATGTTTGTGCCAAAATGTCCTTGAAGTTTTGCCTTAAGATGGTAGGAGGAATAACTCGAACTGTCCTCGCCTCTCTTTTCAAGACAGGTCTTGTACCTGTCCAGGAGGTTCGACAAAGTAAACGCTCGGCCAGAATCAAGATGGGGTTGGACTTCATCAAGTAGATCTCCAAAGGCTAGGCAGAAACCATCACTAGACTTAGTGGACACGGCCTTTAGGTTTGACTTGCTAGTGTAGGAGGAATGGCATGATTTATGATACTTGGCTTCTGCAGCAATCAAGTCGTTGTTAACACCTGCTAGGATACGTAGTAATTCATCATCCTCCTTGACACGGGCAGCCTGGACAATACTTTGGCATGCATCAAAGGTAGACACATTGATCAGAGCTTTCACTTTTTTGTGTGTTTTTCTCTGACAGAAAATGCATCTGTTGAAATCAAATGAAACTGTTTTGGATCGACATTGGGGCACTGTGGGTGTGGGGGAAGACGGATTAACTTGGTTCGCTTCGGTTACTTGTAACCTACTCCGTTTTTCCGGTGGGAGGAGCCAGATCTGGGCGTCCTCTTCGTCATTTGACATTTTCTCCACACCTGGAAGTTTAACATGCCATGATATAAGCGACAGAGCAATATCCTAAATGCACAGATTTACAGATATACAATCACCATCTTAATATCATTTACTTGCACTTGGACAGTGTTAAATCAATTATTCAATTGATGGTTTTCTGTATACATATTACGCTTCGAGCCAATTTAAACATCGTTTATTGCGGTTGCACTTTTGAATCACCCGAAACCAATTGATAACATTGCCTTGTTACAACGTATTGTAGCCTCCGCCTTATATGGAAGAGAGCTAGGTTTCCCGCCCTTAGCTCGTCATCATTCATACAAAACATTCTAACTTGTAACACCCTGAATTCTTCTCGTTATGTCTGTGACAATACGTAGTCAATACTTGATAATAAGCTTTCCTTATCAGCAATGCTGAAATTGCTTAAAATTCCTTAATCTTACCTTAATATCGAAGATCAGAGTGATGCCATAAGCCCTGTCATACAGAGGCGAGTTGCTTGAAAAGGGCGCGCAAAACAATTCACTTGGACTATACCACTTAGACGCCACTGGGGTGATTGCAATTTTTATTGTATCCATTGCAATGTTCACATCACAATATTTGTATTTCCGTGCTCAATGTAAATTATTACCATACATTACAATAAATCAGCATCACCCTGAGCTTTATTCACTCTCTGCAACATAGATTCCTGATCATCCCCAAAAATATTTTGGTCGTGCCCGTCAAGGGTAACGTGATACACGGCCCAGCTGTGCTGCGGTCTTCAGAGTTCAGTCACCTCATCTCATGGCATCAAAACGTTATTAACAAATATAACATGTATTTTGAGAGGGTTGTAATCGACATACACCTTTACATAGGCTCCAAAATTTACAGATTTATTACAGTACACTTGAGAAAGAGCACATTCAATATCCCAAAGTTTTACAATGTGTTTGATCGGTCATGCGTGTGCATGCATTTGTTCAGGCCAAAGTTCATGATCAGCGCCCGTCTCGTTTCAAGGACAGTGTGTAGTGGCTCCAGCTTTGTGAGACAATTGTTGCAGCCTAGGCGTCGCACTGTGTTTGAATATTGTTGTCTGTTCACATTGAATATCGAGGAAGTCCCATACCGCCGCTTTGAACTGCACCGTGGATTCTGGATTGGCAGAGCGCCACCGGACTACGGAAAGGCTTCCACCATGGATTCGAACTCTTGATCGGGGTAACTCTGTGCACGTTGTCCTTCAAATTTGGCAACTAATAAAACTGTTCCAGCATATACTTTTGTAAAGAAAACAATTTCAGGAGTAAAGTAGTCAGGAGTAATGTAGGATGTGTCAGAAGTACGCATTACGTCCAACTTAGCAACGAAGGTAGCAACGGTTTTACGAATACATTATATTTCCGATATAACGTTACATTTCATATAGACGATGTGTAATGTTTTATAACAAATTAAAGCAAACATTTCACGATCTATAGCTTCATGATTTATTGCATACTATATATAGTAATTCATTGTAAGCACAAAAAGATCAAAATCTAGTCCGGAAGTTGGACTAGGATAACTAATTTTTAAGGGTAGTGCCTCCGAGGCCGTCCCTAGCAACGGCCCTAGCAACGCTTTTGCCGGAAATAGCCAGATTGTGCGTGGTTCTTCAAACACTCATATCTCCTGTTAGAATTGACGGATTTCGATGATTTAAACATCAAAATGATGCGAATGTCAAGGTTAATAAAAATAATGCATCAGACAAGGCCCCATAGGTAACACGAATAATTGCCTAATTTCGGTAAACACCACGTTTTTTGTACCAAAATTGCTTAAAAAATCGAATTTTAAAGCGCCATAAAACTTGAAAAGAGTAGAATTTGGAGAAAAAATTTACATTTTTGTTATCCCCATCAAAAGTTGTATCAGTCTATCAATTTTCATGAAAAAACGTTGATATTTAATTTTCTGCCCCTCCCCCTTGAAAATGTGCCTTTTTTCGCTTGTTCTATTCAAGTGTTACACCTTTACGGGCCCGTAGAAAAAAAGTGATACCACAATTTGAGCATAAAAATCATACTGGGTGATGTGGCAGAGGCCCCTCTACCACAAAATAAGGTCAAACCTTTTCTGTAAAGTGGGTGCCACGAAATCACATTTTTCAGGCCCTGGCTCCTGTACTATGATGACAGGATTGAAGTGGGGAAGTCTGTACTACTGACTGTCTATAGTAGGACTGTTCTATTAACCCGATGATCCTGTCAATAAGGTTTAGTTTTCATTTTTTTCACTAGACTTCGTACTGTGATGGTTAACATGTCAAAAGTTGGAAAATATGTCATGAATGTCCATCAGCAAGACAAGGCCCTAATTCAGTGTTGAATACAGGAATTATGGACCCCATATAATGTAGGCATGTTGTCTTGCTTTTTAGGCCCGTCTTATTTCTTAGGTCACCCTATTGCATTATATTTGGGATTTGCGGAGGTTGTCATCCATAAAATCTACTTTCTGTGGCCTAAAGTTAGTGAGTGACTTGAATTAAAAAAATCAAATCAAACTTTATTCGGTAAGGCTCTTGCGGGCAAATGCCCGAATTTTGTCCTTATTACATAGTACATAGAACATTAAAAACAATGATTTGTGACACTCTTCATTGTACACATGAAACAACATAGGCAAACACACTATTAAGACACATTCGAAGACGATTACACAATTAAAATCTATGCACAGTATGCAGTTATCACGTAGGATTTAGCTAGGTACTATATATATATAAAACACTACTGCTGAATTGTCTTGTTATAGAGGCGAACAGCGCAATGAAGGAATGAGTTGTTAAGTCCATTACTAGTCCGGGCTTTAGGTAGATTGAAACAAATGTAATATTAGAAAGACACAACTTACTTACGGCTAACACCCCTCGTGTCGGAGAAGATGCGGTCCAGTCTTGTTCCTGAGCTGCTCTCCTCCTTTGACCAACTGAGCGTTCTGTTTTTTTTTTGTGCGTAGATGTTATTCTCCGGCGCATGCGTCCTGCTCTAAATGCTGGCTTTTTCTGACCTCTCACGTGAGGTATTAATTACCTTCAACCAACGTGACGGTTGGCTTTTTAACACCTACACAATATTGGGACAACATCTATTTATTGAGCCCATTAAAAACTAGCAAGAAGGTCAAAGCGAATTAATTATATGGATCACAGTCTTTGAAGACCCCCAAACTAGTGTGCGTGGGTGAACAAAAAAATGTTACGGCAAAAAAAGGTACTAAAACACAGGAAAACAAAGCTGGTATTGTGAATTTGCAACAGTACATATCGACGTATACGACAAGCTGGGTTTTTGTGGAATGTAGGAGTTGGCACTGTACGTATGTACGGAGATCTTGAGTCGTGGAGCTTCGGTAGCCTAGGGCCCATCCTCCAGAGTTTTCACCGGCTGCCTATTGTTGCCAAGTAGCATGGACTACCAGTCTAGAGCCTCGGAGGACGTCATCTTTTTTTTTGGGGGGGGGG
>NW_017803852.1:0-8391 GCF_001625305.1 Branchiostoma belcheri | reverse complement strand
GGGGGGGGGGGTAGGCGAAAATCAATGCGCGCGTGGATGTCATCCATAAAATTTAGGCGGTGTCGCCTAGGAAGGATGATAAGTTACCTGTTGCGCGTACGTGTTACACAACCAACCTTGATAACCTCGGGAGGGTAGAGACCGGCAGCAGTGTTGACTTTGCGAAGTTTGAGATGATAAGGTGGAGAACTCACCCTTCTTAATTTTTTGTAAAGGTTAGGTTAGTCTCATTAGGTTTTTCTTATCAAGAATGCAGCATTGTAATCTGTTGGAAATATTATCAATAACAGAACAAAATAGGCCACAAATACAGCAATTTCAGGGGAATGTGGTAGTGCAACAACTTAAGCTCAAAGAGCTATGCTCAGCTGCAATGCCTCTTGCTCCTACTGACATTGTGTTACCCGGGTACAGTATTGACTCTATACAAGCTTGCTCACCTGATGTAGACGTGATCTTACTGAACTTTTGAACTCTGAGCCGGTGTTAAGTTCATCCGTGCGCGACAAGAATAGCCAAATGTGTTAGTGTTTTTTATTTTTTTATACAACAGAGATACTGATACGTGTCTAAAATATAGCTTTCTACTGAAATGAATGCAGTTTATTGGGAAAAAGACCAACAGATTCGATAATTATACGGACAGCTCTCAAAGCAGATCCTATGGCGGCTAAGCAGTATGCGATCAGCCAAGCAGTGCTATTAAAATCATTAATGTGATGCTGCCTTGCCACCGTAATCATTTTCTATAACCTTCTTTTTTCTTTCTTATGTTTTCTTAAAAAAAGATCTCTTATTTCAAATTTTCCCAATTACTGGCTAAACTGTGTCAGTTGCCGCTGTTCGGTATATGGTAATTAGTCAACCGTTTGCGCACTACAGGCGATCTGACGACCAGTTTTCTCAGCCCATTTAGGTTTTTTTCTGAACCTATTAACGTGTACATGCACATTTCACAGCTATTGGCAAAGAAGGCAAGTCTGGCTTTTCGCAGCCAAATTGACAAATCAACAGCATGGCGTCACATGAGCCTTAAGCTTGCCCACGTGTCAATACTGGTCATGACCTCGTGATCTGTTAAATGTGTTGACCAGGGGCGGGGTTGACGCAGGTAAATATTGAGATGACCTTACAGTCGTACGTGAGGTTAGATTCTTAACAAGCTGTTAAATCAATGTCGAGGGGGAGGATGCCTATGCAGGATCTGGGTATATAAACAACATAAGTAAGAATGAGTGCAGGAAGAATGTCCACATCTCTCTCTGGTTCACAAATGCAGACAATGGTAGATGATGTTACTAAAATACCGATAGAAAATCAAGAAAGGAAGCTGTGTTAACCTGGAAAATCTTTGTGTAGAAGAATTATATCTAATAAGTCCAGCGTATCCATATACCCCCCCCCCCCCCTACCCTTACGAAGGGTGGCAGTTTCTATGCAAGACCGCCATAGATATCGCCATGGGATCGAGGCTTTTTCTCTGCCATTTAGAATGTTCAGATTGGGCCATGTTGTGTCCCAAACCGTGCCTGGGACAAATCTACATTCTGGGACACGCGGGGACTGTCCCAACCCTGCCTGACCGGGCACAGTTCTGGACACACAAGGGCCGTGTCCCATTCCGTGCTTTGGGGGCGGAGCTTAGTGTTTTAAGGGAGGAGCCTTCTCGTGTTGTTGTTTAACCGTTTTAACGGCCGCCATCTTTGTTTTTCGTCGGGTTAAGAATAAAGGAATCTTTGTAATTCTTGCCCTGTAAAGTACATTTTACTTTTCGTACTGGTCTAAGATGATTTAGACATACATGTAGTGTCTTATAACATTCTGCAACAAAATAAAAAAAAGGTTCTATGAGTTTCTAAGACTGGGCCCATTCTTCAAACAACACAGCACGTAGTATACCCAAGAAAGTAAATTGACCCAAACACAGTCCTGGAATCGGAAACAACACTGCTTATCCACCAACCCCACGCACGGACCTGGATAGTCCTGATGCGTATCCACGACAGACTAGAGCAAATCAACTTCTAGATAAACAAAGTGTTTGTCCAGGACCGTGCCTCAGGTAGCGCACAGTTCTGGATACGCGATGGCCTTGTCCCAAAAAGTGCCTGGGCACGGTTCGGGACACTCGGCGCGTGTCCCGAACCGTGCCTGGAGACTGAGCATTTCGGGATACGCGAATGCCTTGACCCGAACCGTGCCTGATTAACAGCACTTCCGGGCACGGTTCTGGACAGCCAGGCTGTGTCCCGTTCTGTGCCCGCCCAGGCACGATTTGGGACAGGCACGGTTTGGGACACAACAGGCCACTTGAACGTGGCCTCGGTGGAAACCATATGTAAAGCGCTTTCACTGATTCCGTCTGAACAGGACCTAACATTCCTGCCCAAACCATGTCGCATTCCGGTATCTGACCCACTAGAATTCCTAAGCAAGCATTCCTTTAGGAGGACAAACGACTGCAGATTTTCTTTTGGTGCATATTCCTGCCCCAAAACAGTTATTGCTAAGTAAACATTCTTGATGATCATTACTACATTTCAGTAAAAAAGCTATGATTGATGAAAATACTAACAGAGACCACCGTCGTCATGACAAGGTATTTTTACTTTGCCCGTCTTGTCTGTCGTTTTGGTGTCAAATTAATATCCACCAGGACCATGTCATGGTCACTTATCCCCAACAATTGTAGTCTTTCAATTATATTAAGGTTATTAAGAAACCAGATAAAAAATAGCATAGCAAGTAAGTTCTTAAACTGTTCTGAATAACCCGTGGTTATCCAGTAGTTTACCTGATTGGCCTGTGTGAGTCTTGTTGTCATCTAGCACATAGCAAGAGTGTTCTGCAATACACTAGTACGCCGCATGAGGGCTATTCGAACGAGTACACAGTTAACAGGTAAGGAAGTCCTGGAAAGGAGTGAGTATAACACACGTATTGTACAGAGTTGTAATAGTCACCTTATCTCAGTATGTAGCTGTAAGCCCACTTTACTTTAATTACAAATCGAAAAGAATACTCCAGATTACAGTAGCACTATAGATGTATAAGTTTCATTCAACGTTTTAGCCTAATATGTCACGAAATACCTCAAGTAAAATCAACTATTGCAATCAAATTACTCAATCTGACAAATATCTTGGCAGAACTTCATAGTAGCAACAGTAACCATTAGTCATATTCATGATAAGGGATGTAAAATACTATTGTTAATACCGTAGTATAATTGTTTTGGTGGCTGACATGCGAGTCCGATTGTTACTCTTAAGTATCTCGGTTACATGGTTATTACCCGATAGAATTACATCATACAATTCCTTCCACAGGTTTAATACTACGAGAGACCACAGGTACAATTTTATTTCTTGTTTGTCTACTTCGAGTTTCTAAGGGTACTTCAAATTTCTACGGGTGTACTTAGAGTTTCTATGAGTACTTAGATTTTCTATTGGTACTTAGAGTTTCTATGAGTAATTAGAGTTTCTATTGGTACTTAGAGTTTCTATTGGTACTTCTAGGAGCACTTAGTGTTGGTATGGGAATTTAGAGTTTGTATGAGTATTTAGAATTTCTATGGGAACTTACAGTTTGTATTGGAACTTAGAATTTGTATGAGTATTTTGTTGGGAACATATAACAGTGTTGTTACACTTCAGATTTTTACAATGGCCTTGCCGGTGTTCCTGCCGGTCAGCACATCAATCAGAGCCTGGGGCGTCTCCTCAAAACCACTGGTCACGTGCTCTTTGTACTGGACCTTCCCCTGGTGGATTAAAAAAAGAAATCAAAGATTATAGTGTTATAAACACATTTAATCACCGAATAGCAAAGTTACTTCTATCACAACCATTTATTTTTCAAGCCGACGTTTCGATGACCTTCTGTCATCTTCATCAGGGCAATTCTTACTGGTTTACTGTGCACTGACGCTAGATGTTAGTTGGTGCATGGTGCACTGAAGGTGTTACATAGTTCATAGTGCACTTAAGCTAGTTTTTTCTGTTTACAATACAATATTTAGTGCACTATGCACCATGTAATATCTAGTGTAAGTGCACAGTAAACCAGTAAGAATTGCCCTGATGAAGATGACAGAAGGTCATCGTAACGTCGGCTTGAAAAATAAATGGTTGTGATAAAAAGAACTTTGCTATTCAGTCGTTTACCAACCTGATGAAATTATTAACGGACACCTAATCACCATTCTTGGAAATCAAATATTCATCGAAACAAAACAAACAAACTATCTTAGTACGTTTCCACCTTTGCAAATAAGGACTGATAAATATTTACAGCTACACAAGTCATATAGAATTTTGCTTATATCAAAATCTACTTCTATAGCATCGCATGGTTTTATAAATGTACAATTGTTGCTCAACATATTTAGAGTACATTAGTTTAAAAAAACAACCGTACTGCTCACCTCCAGAATCCATTTTGCCACTTGTGTGGCAGCCTCAGGCCAGTCTTTCTCGTACTGTGCGCCAAAGAATCCCTGCAGCTTCAACCTCTTGAAGACGACAGTCTCAAAAACATACTGACCTAATTACAGATGAAAACACCTGGTTTAAAATATACTTAAAGATGTGTTTGTAACAATAGAACGATACAGAATATTAGTTTGTTACAAAGTAGCTTCAATCAATTAGGTCCCATTTCAAATGATTGCCTTAAATGGGCCGGATTACGATGCGTTGCTAGTTAAGTCTATAGGTTAGACAGACAGCTTTAGCTATATTTGTATACACCCTTGTATTTGTGGTGTTGCCATAAAGTGTGTAGGTTGGAAACCAACCATTAAATTTAATGTAAGAATGTGAGATGTTTGCACAAAAAAGTGGTTTAAAAGTGGTAGTAACTGTCGACTGATTCTATTAACAGCTAGAATATGTCATGTTTTGGCGCAACACTGGTACACAATGCCCGTTTAACATTTAGCAAAAAAAGGAAACCTTCATTTCTAGGATGAAGATGTTTTCTACTATTTAGTAGTGTACCTGTTATCGAAAACATCGTACAGTTGCTGAATAAGTACTGGCCTTATATATTATTATATATAAAATGCTGAGTGGCTGAATTCAGAAATGTTTTTAAAAAACAATAGAACTCTAATAAGCCTAAGGCAGCATAACATTGACATAATTTTTCTAAAAATCAACTTTTCATTTCCGAACAGATATTGGTATGTGACAGATGTGAAGCAAACAAGACATGAAAACACAGACCTTTTTGTTCCGGGTTGTTGTATGTTGAGATACTCCCGCAGCAGGCCACACGGCCCTGGTCTTTCATGTGGTTCTGCAGGACAGACGTCGAGAATTCGCCTCCAACCTAGTGGGGAAAACAGTAGAATTAAGCTTCCTCGAAAGTCCAACATTTTGGCACTTAAGAAATCTCTCATTAGCTATATATAGAGCCACTTTCATTAGATTCACTGCCCACTACAGCTCTGACGTTCCTTGCTCATGGTCCATGTCGTGTGGGTGCGCCTCCTGCACGGCATTACGACCTCAATAGTGTTACTACAATAGTGTTAATCATTGATATTTTTGGAAATAATGCATTACATGTGTAGATAGCTTGATATTGCATTGTACAGTATTTGATGTTAAATGTATTATGTTAGATGTTTAATGTATAATATTTGATTTTAATGATATTCATTATTGCAAAATTTGTTTTGTATTTAACCCTCAACAGTACACCTTCCCGGACTGATTAATCTGTACACCTGGGGTCCGCGCGGACCCCAGAACAGTTTTTTGCTAATTTTTAGAAATTATTAACATGCTACCAGCTCAATGGTTTTGCAAACTGATGTGGGAACCTCTGTGTCCACATTACATACAAAAATCATACATTTTGAACTTTTTCTATTTTTTGGTGAAGAAATGTGGTTTTCAGCGGTGCGTGGCCCAGATCAAAATTCAATCCAGATTGCCACAAGTTGTGCACGCAGCTAAATCGTGACCGGCCCCAAATCTAACACATATGGGGACACATCCTCGATAAGGTAACGCACTCTGATTGGCCGAGTTGACATGGTCTCACAAACAAACAAATACGGGCAGTGGGAATCATTCATTCAACCCAGATCACACGTAGTAGATCACACGAAAGCTCGCTCGTCTGATCACACTCTGGATATTTCTTCTCAAAATTTTCTCATCTTCGCTCTGAATCTTCGGACTGAGACACCGTGCGCCCGCCGCCCCACATGGAGCCCTCTCGCCGCTGCTTCCACGAACAGCGAACGCCGTGCTCTACCCTCCGGAGGACCTTTCCCAAGTCGCGTCGCAACTGCTGCGGCTGATCGTACCGGAGCGTACCGGACAGAACGCTGCGGCCCGTGCAGAGCCTCCGGCCAGGAGTTCACCGACCTTTTGCGTCCTTGCTTGCGGTGAGTCTGTCATCTACTAGTAATACTTATTTGTCAGCATGGACAACGCCTTCATCACGGGTCACTCCTTCGTTTGCCGACTAGAGTCCTTTATACGGACCCGTACTACTACACAGTCCGGCCGAGCGGTGGCCCCTGATTTCTGGTTGTCAGAAGTAACTGTTGACTTCCACGGCATCCCTGGTTGCACAATCCCGCGATACAGATCTCGGCTACTCCCGTACATTAGAGACTTCCCTTCTGAGAGGGCCTGAAAGCCCTTTCTCGTAAGGCGTAATCAGGCCGTTTTAGACTTCGTAATTCGTAGGCAGCCTCCGCAAAAATCAACGTAATTCGTAAGTGGACATTAGCCGCAAATCGTAAAGTCGTAATCAGCTCTGAGACTTTAACGTTATTCGTAATAGGCGGCAAAAAATTTGCGTAATTCGTAATCACTACCCCCCCCTTGCAGGCCCTCTTCTGACATTGTGTATATTGAACTGGGTCACAACGACTTGTGTCATGCGGACCTCTCCCCTCACCAAATTGCGCAAAACCTGGCGGACCTTGCATTCTCTATTCAATGCATCCCAGCTGTAAAATCTATCATCCTAGCAGAACCCATTTGGCGCTACACCGATCCGCCCAACATGCCCAACTTCCCGGAACGTTTGGCTGATTTCCGCCAGCATCTCTCGTCTGCCGTGGTTTCTGTATGGCGACACAAGCGCCTCTGGCGGAAGAACCCAAATTATTTCGCCCCTGACGGACTGCACCTCTCTGATTTTGGCAACCTACAATTTACAAGTCTGTTCGTGGGGCGCTCCTAAGCCAGTTGAAACGTGATTAGGCGTATTTCTGTCTATGAACTCGTGTTAACCATTGCATGAGTTTTTAGGGCGTAATTACCCTTTGATGAGTTGTATCATAATTTTGCTATATATCCTTGCTCATTTCGACTTTCCACATGTGATATGTAAAATACTAAATTATCTCTTACCCACATGCCTATTTCTGTGGGATCTGTTTGTCTTGTACCGGAGTTCCGGAAGCTCGTATTGTCTGCGGTTGATCGTTGACTCTGGACTGACTACTGACTACCACTCGTAGCTCCGGGTTTAGAAGCGAAAAGACATTTTGCACAAGCAAAAAGGAGCTTTTGCTGGGAAAGCAGGAAGCCAACCCACCAGGGTGGCCCGTCTCGCCTGTTGCCATGACAACAGAGTGGTCTGTTTGAGATCCTCTTCACAGAGGCTGTTCCCAATTAGACCGTACCGCGTGGTGTCACTCTGAGCTAACACGCGGTCAGTTTACGTTCAAGTCCAAGTTCGGTACGCAATTAAATGGTTGTGTTTGTCACTTCCGTGCCGCGTGGTGTCACTCTGAGCTAACACGCGGTCCGGACAGGTCGTGTACGCCAGACCTTCCTACAAATCTCTCCACTAAACCCTCTCCGACTTACACGAAATTCCCTCCCAACCCACCCAATATTTCCACGCTTAATTACAAACATTATTTCTGTAGATAAAGAATATATTTACGGGCTTGCCCGGTTTACCCTGTTACCCGATAGCCTTTAAGTTAAATTATTTTATCACTTCCGTCATGCGCTCGCCACCCGCTCATGGCGTCATTCCTTACACCGAATAGCTCATTTGGCTTGTGTAGCTAATTCAATTGTTTTACCGACTGACTATCGGTTATTATATCACTGAATAGCCCGTTTGGCTGGTGTAGCTAATTCAATTGTTTTACCGACTGACTATCGGTTATTTTATCACTGAATAGCTCGTTTGGCTGGTGTAGCTAATTCAATTGTTTTACCGACTGACTATCGGTTATTATATCACTGAATAGCTCGTTCGGCTGGTGTAGCTATTTCAGCTCTCAAATGTAGCTATTGAGTTTCTTGGCATTATCCCGCGTATACCGTACTAAAGTACTACCAAAGCTCAGGGCCTCCTTTCCTAACATAGATTTTGTCGAACTCGCACATAAGTCTTGTG
>NW_017803851.1:257093-263820 GCF_001625305.1 Branchiostoma belcheri | reverse complement strand
TAGCCTCCATAGCATGCCAAAAACTAGGGGTTTTAGGGGTTTCAGGGTCTTTGGGAGCTTTTATGTGCTATTTTCTGATTGCATATAGAGGCACATTGCCGGCCTGGGTGATTTACCCCTGTTTTTTGGCATGCATCGGGTCGGTCTCTGTAGGCGCATCGACCTTGTGCCGACGCTCTGCCAAGGGCTAGGAAAGAAGCTTTACCGAACTCACCTTGGATTCTCCACACAGATCGAGACACAGCCACTTACTTGCACGTATAGAAGATTTAATCTACGTTGTGTTGTTAGTAGTACAAGAGCCGCCGTACTAATGTCTGACGTAAAGTTCTGGTTCTATCCTTTCATCTCTGAACGGAGTTCACTAGTATCAGTCCTTGTTGATAATCCTTGTTCTTGAATGGATCATCACGAGTTGGATTCTTCCTTATGTCCTCCAAGGTGAGCTCTTGGCGTAAAAGACTAATTTGGTCTCCTAGTCTTGGCAGTCCTCAGATGTCTTGAAGTCTATCTTCAAGCCCAATTTCCTGAAGCCGAACAGGCTCAGGCCTCTTGATTCTTGGATTCCTCCAAGCCTAAATTTCCTGGAAACCACTTTCCAGGCCTAAAGTTCTCCTCATAAATCCTAGCAGTCCAGGCTGTCTGTTTGTGCCTTATGCACCGTCCTTTCTGTGCCTTTTGCACTGTCCTTTCTTTCAGACTGCTCCCCCAGCCCAGATGGGGTTCTCTTTTTTAGTGTTCAGGGGGGTAGGGAATTGGCGGGAAACTAGCTCCTATTCATTATAATGAATTAACTAAAGGCGGCAAATACGAATTGGCAAGTTGGCGCTTACACTGGCCCCCAAATTGTTCGTTAGGCAATTTTACTTTACATACCAAGCCAACTTCCTTACACAATAACTATACTCATAAACTCATTGTTAGTAGAAACGGCATGCAAATAATACTGAAGTCCATATAGGGTTTCCTAGTTCACTACTTTTCGACGCATGCACTTTAAGACTTTGATCTGAGTATCCTGCTTTAACTTGTCTGAACAGTGTCACTGACAGTCCATCATTCTTGAGTCTGGTCCTCTTCCAGCAGAACACATATTTTGACCACTGGTCTCTCTAACAGGCTTTGTTGTGTCTTCACTTTCGCTTCACGATACTGCGACCTCTGAAGTAGTCAACGCCTACATTGGTGAACGGTGGTTCATCCGGTGTGACTCTGTGTGATGGTAGATCGGCCATCTTCTGTTCTCCCGTCTTGCCGTGATGACGTCGACAGATAACGCACCTGTTGATTATCTTTCTGATCAGCGTGCTACTTTGTGGTATCCAATAGCGCTCTCGCACTTTGGCCGTCAGGTAGTTTCTCCCCATGTGTCCATGGTTCTCGTGGATTTCTCGCACCACTAGTTCTGCTACTCGAGACGACTTCGGCAGCAGCATTGGGTTCTTTGCTTCTTCTGATAGCGTCGCCTGACTCAGACGTCCTCCTACCCTAAGCATGCCGTCTACATCTAACTTAGGGCTCAGTTGGAGGATGGTGCTACCAGCCCGGACGAATTCCTGACCTTTCAGGGCCTCTACTTCTTGCTTGTAGTATCTGTTTTGCACGTGTTTCATGATCACCATTTCAGCTTGCTCTAGGTTGCTTGTCGTCAACCCTCTTTCTGTGGTTGTTGTTCCTCCCTTACACTTCTGCTTGAGGGCTTGCCTTACTTTGATGATCCAGGCACAGTGTACATCCCCTTGCTCATTTGTCATCCTGACATACGAAACGGTTCCATATCCCACTTCACTGGCGTCTGCGAAATGGTGCAGCTGTGTGGTTGCGGGTTTTCCAAAGCCGTCGGGTTTCAGACACCGACTGACCTGGAAATGCAGAGGGAGTTCCTCTTCCCAATGACGCCAGGCTCTGAGATGTTTCTCAGAGATATCTTCGTCCCAGCCAACTTTATCTCTGCACAAATCTTGCAATATCTTCTTCGGTGGGAGAAGTGCTGGAGCTACTAGTCCCAGCGGATCATAGAAAGAGCTCACAACGGATGGGATTCCCCTTCTTGTTGCTGGCTTCTCTCGTCTGACTGCACGGAAACCGAGTGTGTCTGATTGAATGTTCCACAACATTCCTAGTGCTCGTTCCGTGGCCGTAGCTTCATGGCTGCAGTCTAGATCCAAGTTCTCTTCTGCTATTCTTTTTGTCGATAGTACACCGCCCATGACTTCTTTGTAATTGCTGACCCACTTTGTCAGCCTGAATCCTCCATCTTTACATGCTTCTCGCCAATCTCGCGTGTCCTTGGCTAAATGTCCTCCCTCTTTGACTGTGGAGGTAGACTTGAGCAAGTCGTCAACGTAGAAGTTGTTCCGGATTGATTCCAATACTTCTTCTGTGTATCGGCCTTCTCCATCCTCAGCCAACTTCTTTAACGCAAAACCTGCACAACTTGGCGAAGATGTCGCCCCAAATACATGTACCGCCATCCGGTACTCTTGTAGTGGCTTGTGTAAGTTGCCTTCTGGCCACCAAAGGAATCCCTGGTAGTCTCTGTTCTCTTCTGGGACCCTGACTTGAGAAAACATTGACTCAATGTCAGCCATAAGGCCCACAGGCTCTTGTCGGAATCGGGTGAGAACTCCAACAAGCGTGTTGTTCAAGTCTGGTCCTTGTAACAACTCTTTGTTCAATGATGTCCCTGCGTACTCTGCTGCGCAGTCGAACACCACTCTGATTTTCTTCTTCTGTGGGTGATATACACCGTGATGTGGTATGTACCACGCTGCACCGTCCTTTGTGTCTTCCTGGTTTTGCACCTTTTCCGGCGGCACTCTTTCTGCATACCCTTTGTTTATGATGTCTTGCATGAAACCGACGTAGTCATTGCGGTATTTCTCATCCTTTGACAGATTCTTCTTTAAGTACTTTGTGCGGTGCAGTGCTAGTGGACGGTTCTTCGGCATAGTTGGATTGGGTCGCTCAGTAAAGGGCAACGGAACTTCGTAGTGCTGATTCACTCTTTTTGTTCCCTTGGACACGATGTCCATGAACCGTTTGTCCTGTACTGACAGTTCTTTCTTGTCCTCGTCCACCTCACTGAAGTCTTGGTTGAAGTATTGCTCTAGCTGAACTTCAAGACTTTGGTCAGCACTTAAACTTATCTTGTTGACGCTCGCTGTCCTGTTGTCTTCACTGGCCCCCCTAAGGGGACCATTAACGGACCATCCCAGGATGGTCCTGACAGCATAGGGCCCTTCGCCTTCGCTGTTGATCACCTGCCATGGTTCCATGGCTTTAGGCACGTTATTTCCAATCAATAAGCCAATTTCGGCATCTACCTTTGGTAACTCTACCTCCCTGAGGTAGGGATATTCTTTCAGATCTTCCGTTGTGATTATGTTTTCCTTTAAAGCTGGGATCTTCTCTTGGGTATACGCTACCGGTATGTGAACGGTATTCACACCTTCAAGGCTTGACACTTCTAAATCCTCTACTATTTCAGTCAGGGTTTCCTTTGAGGAGTTGATTGTGTTGAGCGTAAGCCTGGTCTTTCTCCCCTTCGTGTTTATGAATTAACTAAAGGCGGCAAATACGAATTGGCAAGTTGGCGCTTACAGTCTCTCAAAGGAAAATTAAAAAAACGCTTAGCAGCAATGTCGTGAAGGTGCGAACTTCCTGTCTCCCGTGGCCCGAGTCGGCGGGCTGCACGCCTCTGTCCCGACAAAAATATTCCTGAGGAAGCATACTGCTGAAACGCCGGTTCATCGTGCGTATCCACAAATATTTTGATCGAAAACATAATCGCTGGGATCTGAACTGTTGCAGTATTTCCCTTAGCAGTAGTTTTGTTTCTTGTTTTGATCGGTAAAATTCAAAGTACGTGATCACGTACACTTCCGGGTCGAGCGGGGTGGATAAGAGCGTCAGAATTACGAGAAAGACTCCATAAATCCGCAACGATTCCCCAACGATTCTTTGAATTGTGTATTTCTTCACTAAGGAAACGCATTTCAAGTCATAGCCTTGCTTTAAACTTTCATACTTTGTCATATATAGTCTTTGATCATCATGAGTTGTTTATTCTATTTTGTGCATATACATATGTAGTAACAGTGTTACATAATTTGCATATCTGAGGTCGAAACAGCATTTTTGGCTCAAAAATATGAAATCGCTAAACGAGGGTAGCCTCCGTAGCAGGCTTAGAACTGGGGGGTTAGTGGTCTTCCCTGTTCTAAGCCTGCGCTTTTTCGTTGACCACAAGGTAATAAGGGAATTAACTTCCTTTCAGAGGCGATATTATCATACGCGCGAGGACTAATTCACATGCCTGTGTTGAATACTTGTCACCTCCGCGTTAATCCGGAAGGCACGCACCACGAGCCGGCCGGCTGCACTGATTTGCATACAGCTTGATGTCACCCAAACCAATTTTTTTAGCCACCTTCGTAGACCAATCCACACTAATACAAACAAAATTGTTTAAATGCATTAGCGTATGTAACGTTTAACTCGATGGACATGGTGAAAAAAAATGGAATGTAAATCTGTTGGTGTTCTTCGTAACCGTACGGCGGGGAGGGGGGCATCTATAGACTATACGCTATCAAAAAGAACGTATGGCGGCGGAACTGAAGACGGGCGCTTTAATTAAAAAACGGAGCGCTTATAGAAGTTTTTAAATCGGTAGACTTTGGGACAAATATTGGATGACAACAGTTAGAGAGAGGAGTGGTGGGGGACAATCTTACGCTACCAAAACAAGACTGGCTTTCTGTTCTTACCTAACGTTAACTGATCGGGTCGGCGCGGCCTCCGTGTGGCACTTCCGGGCAGGCAGCCGGCTAACAGCTGCAAGCCCATTCAAAGATGAACTTGTAAAATGCATTTTCAAAAATGATAAACGTTCGTGTCCCGGCATTTATCTCATGAAATACGGCGCTGAATTTGCACAAGAATTTGTTTGAAACGCCCGCCCGGCAGCGCCAGCCGGCGTGTCTACCCGGAGGGAATATGCAGATGTTGCATGACGTGACCGTGATACGCGCCTACGATTGGTTGTTGCGTCGTCAGCTGAGAGCTGAAAGGCGGGAACAAGCCAGAATAAGTTAAAATGCTGTTTTTCACTACTACGTAACTATATTAAAATCTGAAAGGTAAAGCATGTTGTGTTTAGCCCAGGGTGACTGTAAGGTCGTTCAAAATCAACACTTTAAATTCTCAGTTCTCTTTAGTCGATTTCCGGCCGACCCTCCAACATTAATGTCTTGCCTTACCAGATTGTCGTTGTGGCGTAGGCGTCATGATAGGTTGTTTTGCCTGGAGCTTAATTAAGGTCCTATAATATCAGCACTTCGCCATTATGTGTGATTTCTACACGAGGCTATACACCACATGGCACATCGACTTGACTACGTGCGGTAATGCAGAGGAAAAGACTTCTTCCTGCAAGAAGGCTGATCTGTACATGCTGATCAAACGCCGGGGTGGGACATCCGTGGAAATTCATGTACGCGCCAATGACACGTCAGGTTTCACCAATGTGTCCAAGCAAGTTAACTTGTGGAAATCTCCGTGCAGTGTACCCTATTGTAGTTGACTGCACATTATATAGAAATGAGAGGGATTCCCTCTATACTTATGTAATAGATAAGTTCCCAAGCTTTAGACATTTAGATAGAATAGAAAAATTCGAATTCCTCATGAAACTTGACAAACCATGTATAATTAGCTCAATATGTTCGTACATCTTTAACTGCGTAAAGAAGCGAGAAGAAGCTGAACCTGTAAATAGTAGATCGCATTAGGTTATATAGTATGTAAGTGTCATTACTGTTTTCTTTTCCCTGTCTACCCATGACCTGTACTTAGCTCGTTAGAGCACAAGCGTACAATAAAGGTCTTTCATTCATTCATTCATTCATTATTTTCGTTGTTGTTCCTATGTATGACTCTTCCGTATTTCAACACTATTTCGGTCACGGTCCTTAAGAGTACTTGACGATCCAAGACCCGGTGAGTTATGAGGTCCTATTTGTTTGTAGCCTACGCACACAAAGGCATTTTTCCATTGCTCTGATTCGGTCAAATAAATGATATCTACCAGCTGTGCCCCATGCAGAAATGCCCCATGCAGGAATGTCCTATGCAGGAATGTCCCATGCAGAAATGCCCTATGCAGGAATGCCCTATGCAGAAATGTCCCATGCAGAAATGCCCTATGCAGAAATGCCCTATGCAGGAATGCCCTATGCAGAAATGCCCTATGCAGAAATGTCCTATGCAGAAATGCCCTATGCAGGAATGCCCGATGCAGGAATGCTCTATGCAGGAATGCCCTATGCAGAAATGCCCTATGCAGAACTGCCCTATGCAGAAATGTCCCATGCAGGAATGCCCTATGCAGGAATGCCCTATACAGAAATGTCCCATGCAGAAATGTCCCATGCAGGAATGGCCTATGCAGGAATGCCCTATGCAGAAATGTCCCATGCAGAAATGAACTATGCAGAAATGCCCTATGCAGGAATGCCCTATGCAGGAATGCCCTATGCAGGAATGCCCTATGCAGAAATGCCCCATGCAGAAATGCCCTATGCAGAAATGCCCTATGCAGAAATGCCCTACGCAGAAATGCCCCATGCAGAACTGCCCTACGCAGAAATGTCCCATGCAGGAATGCCCTATGCAGGAATGCCCTATGCAGGAATGCCCTATGCAGGAATGCCCTATGCAGGAA
>NW_017803851.1:242493-253839 GCF_001625305.1 Branchiostoma belcheri | reverse complement strand
AATCCCCTTCCTTTCACAGAAAACATTGTCCTGTACTACATTCATGGCATATATTGAAATATCCATCTTTGTTTGGGTTCCAATAAACACTAGAAATGCTCATTTCTGTGTGCTGTGGGGGGGGGGGGTCCCAGGCAGGGCACATTTTTGATTGACAACTGTTAATTGATAAAAATTACAATGTTACAAACCTTTACAAATCAGTCAGTCCATCATTTTCAACAAACCTATACCACTTTTGCAGGCATCCAAGCTTTCCAAGCTATTTCTGACAACTTTGAATTAGCCATTGTACAAACTGCCCATAGGTAAACATTGTATATCATGCTGATATCACAATTTTTGCTAAGAAAACATCCAAACAATGCACCCATATTCCCCAAATTGGGTCATTATCTAACAAAAGGCACTCATACATAATATTTGGGAATAAAGTTACCAAACCTATACCTGCTAATGAGTTTGAGAGGGAGGGAGGGCAGCAGCTATAGGCCAAATTCTAGTAAAAGTGCCTTGCATTGACAAACATTGTAAAGTAGGCAAAAACAGAGTCTCATAATTGTAGCTACCTACATGACAGTCTCAAAAACTCCTTTGGATTCGACAGCCAGAAGGGTCTACCTAACTTTTACACGAAAAAAACAGACACTTGTCCACTTCATTCTCGACACGCTGCCTAATGTTTAAAAAAAGGCTCCTTTTGCCCTCCCCAGCTTTGGTGTTCATGCGCTGTGAGCAGGCAAAACCCTATCACTTCTAGTCTAAATCCGCCAGTCAAAACTTATAAACACAACAAATTTTGACCTACCTGGGAAAGTTTACACCCAACCTCTTCCACTGGGCACAAAATCTACAACCACCAAAAATTTCAAGGGAAATCAGAGAAATTTCTACGTTATTACAGCGCACCTATATTTGTGTTCTCCCGGAAGTGAAAGACGTCAGTCTTCTCCTAGAATTTACTCTCTATATGAGATGTACAGCCACAACCCCCCTCCCCCTGCATCATCTTTCGCTAGTGAAAGATTGCTAAAACGTCGCTCTGTCAAAATGAATTACTTCAACACAAAAGGCACGAGGATGGAAATGAGCACATACCTCTATGTCAACTTGTAGATATTTCCAAAGAAAAATAAAACACCGCTCAATCGACTAAAAGTCCCCCTTTTCTATCGATACGATAATTTTGGCCGCCATCTTGGAGGCCGCTTCACGTCATAAGTCCAAGATTGGAGTCAATCCGCCTTTTGGGACACAAAGTAGTCCTTCCTGATAAATACTTTTTTCAACAAGGTTTAAACCTCCCTGGTTATCGTTGCTGCTTGAAATGTCACACGTAATATGAATTCCCAATCTATTTTTTCACCTTTTTTTATTGATACCTTAAAGTGTTTTGTTTTTCTATTCCAAACGCATCAACTTAGGACACCTGTCTATTAAAGTACTAGTGATTCACTAGTAGAGGTCTAGGTTTTGGCTTATTTTGGGGCTTTTTTATCAGGCTTTCTTCTTTGAATTGCTATCTTTCTTTTGCGTAAAAAAAGATTCCAGTGCAAAAAAGAAAGCATGAAAAAAGCCTAAAAACACGCCAAAACCCAAACTTCTGCTTGGAGAGTAGCCATATATGGCAGCCATTGAAAAAATGCAACGAAATCAGCTCAGAACCATCACAAAGCCTCTTAATATTTCACTGAGGTGTAAAATCCTCAATTTAGTCATGATTTTGTAAAGATAACATGGAGAAGCAAGCGGAAAGAACACCATGTCAATGCTGAACAACTTTTTTTTTATTTTTCAATGCGTTTTCAACATTCATACAGTGCATCTATCAAACAGTAAAGCATCATAGAAACGCAACTTGTCATTTTACGTCCATTACATCTCTTTACTTAGATTCTCTGTTAAATGCTCAATGGTAAAAAACGTCAAAACAGAGCAATGTAAACTGGAACTAAAACAAGAAGGCCAGTTTGTATAACAAAAACTGTCACGCCCATTGCTATATGTCAAAAAACAAGAACAATATTAAACATACTCTGCTCTGACATTACTTCTATTTTCTAAGATCTTCAAGCCATCTTTATTTTAAAAAACTGGGCTTTTCCTCAAACTCTTCTCAAATACTTATAACAAAGTCAACCTAAAAATGTCTTCCAGTTTTCTAAAACTACTTCTTGTCTCGTTTCCGCTGAATTGAATCAATCTACGCAAAATTATGTCGCTTTCATGATATCTCGTGTCAGTTTCAAAAAGAATTCCCATTCACACCTCAGACATTCATGCAAGGTTGTCCGAAGACACATTAAGTCGTTAGTCGCATCCAAAGCCGATTCGATTCCAAAGTATGTCAGCATATCACAAGTCAAAAACATAAAAATATCTAAAAACTTCGAAATTAAAGCCATGCCAGCAACAATTCAAATATATACAACAACAATATCATCGTTTGATATCTTACTTAAACATTGCGAACAATTGAAATTATTGCAGTAAATTAGACTGGTGAAGCGGTAAATCCAGTTTAAAACGTCCATTTCTGTTTAAGCAGTGTTTTTAGAAAAACTTTAGCTTACAAGAATGATTCAACCCTCTTGAGTAAAAAATGAGCTGAGCTAAAATGTGACAAGCCTGAATAATTACCCACAAATCATTGTATCAAAAAATAACTCGAGTGACGACACGGCACGTGAATGCGTTGGGAGATTAAGCATGAGAACATGTAGCGTGTGCCGCCCGGAGTTATCGCGGTTAGAAGTGTTGGGCCTTAACTATGGCTCCCATTGACGACAATTTTCCAGATTTTTAAACCTAAAACCATGAGGATCGCTGGAAAGGTCTCGTTCCAAGGAGTTCAGAACCTAAGTCCGTTTTCGAATATCAGGTCTCCTACTGTAGTTATCGCGGTTAGAAACGTTGGGCCTTAACTATGGCTCCCAATGGCGAAAATTTTCCAGATGTTTAAACTTGCAACCCTGGGGCTCGCTGGGAAGTCTCGTTCCCAGGATTCCCACCGGGCAGTATTAAGGAAGCTTTGAGGAAGCAATCGGTGGGAAAGAGCTGAACACAAATGCGATCAGCTGACCTCATACTTGTCTTTCGGTGGTCCCAAGAGTGGTCAATCGGTAGTCAGCTATTTCCCTCCCGAGGCTGCCTTCATTACGCCCCAAGCCTGCCGTATTTCCTACCCACCCGAGAAGTGGCATCACCCACCCCAGCTGCTCGTTTCCAAGCTGAAGGGGATTCCCCTTGGCCGGGACTTTCCGTGGTGTGACATTTTAGTCAGTAAATTTTCCACCGTTTCCTGCAGGTTCGTCCAAACTTCCTCTCTTCTCTGCATCGGATCAACTGAGCAGGTGATTCTTCACTTTATTAGGCAAGTTTTGTATTTATTCTTTGTTCTATATGTGAATGTGCCCATACGTCTATGATATTAGTGTGAATAGTTGTAGTTTGTTAGGCTAGACCATGTGAAGGTAAAGATTGTGCATTTGCTTTGAAAATGTTATCTTTCTAGTTAAACATAATTTCTATTAACTGTGTCTACTACATCGTTTACAAGGTGGTTCAAATCCAACCTCCAAATCATTTCATTTCATTTATTTCGAAACCTTTTAGCCCTGCAGGGCTAGTCTTCCAAGGCTCAAATACATGGAATACAGGCACATCGTTACATAATTATATACATAGGAAATAGTGCATAAGATACAGTGCTACAAATGCTGTTAGTTTTAATTTAACGTTAATTTAACAGTTATCCTTGGTCAAAGTTTATGAACGATCCAATACCAAATCAACATATTGCTAGAAATTGTGCAACAATGGACAAGTTTCATGGAGGAATACAGATAAAGTCTAAATCATGGTATGTAACATTTCACACTTTTAAACATGTATGCAGGTCAACCAGTTTCTTATTGAAGGTTTGAGTTTCATTACTATTGTACAATATTTAACGTTAAGTTTGACTCATTTGTTTATATTCCGGGTTTTGTACAGTACCTAGAAAAAGCATTCATAACTCAATCTTTAATTGACCTGGGCCCAAGATGAATACTGGAAGTGAATTAGACACATCAATGTTACTACTAAATCATTTAATAAGATGACCAATGATAAGATTGTTCAAATTTGATAGAGGCAAAATTGTTACAAAACAAGTATATTATGTTATATGCAAGGCCACACCAATTTGATATGTTGGTTCTCTTTTTTTTTTTCAGAAAAATTATAAAGCGGCAGGGCAAAAAAAAACTAGGCCTATTTATATGTATATATAGGCATCCTATGATATCCCCAAATGTTATGATAGGAGCCATGAAGTCAACATACCAGGCTGGTTTGTAATTCAAATAATAAATAATATTAACAGATTTTGATTCAACTTTTTGATTTAATTTTAAGAAGGAGGTTTGAATAGAGTCTCTATTCAAACCTATTCAAACCTATTAATCAAACGACTGTATTGATGCATAGAAAAACTGTAACAACAAGGAGGACTGTTGGAATCAAAATATGAGCATTGTTGATTCAAAATTTGAATTTTTCTTTGCAAATAATAAAATAATGAAGACGGCCAATCTGAGAACCTATTGATTAAATTTGTTTTTTGTTTGTTTGTTTGTTTGTTTGTTTATTTTGCACATAAAAATGAATACAAATTACATCAATAATACATCTGAAACAATATGCGGGGTTGGCCTTAAACCTATAAGGTTTATCCTAGGCCTCCCCCAAAAGAAATGATAATTGTATTTACTAACTATTAAACTTAATTACTTAAACAAGAAATGAAATAATAATACAAAAGTAATTCTAAAACGTCGTGTGGCTCTTACGTAAGCTTATTAAATGAAATTAACCGATACATATTCAAAATTACTGAGTTATTACGAAAAGAAGGTAATGAGGTAAAAGAAAACTAATAATTATCATAAGCGAGCGAAATAAACGATGGAAACAAGGAAAACAAACATATGATGTTCAAGTGTAAGTGGGGTTTAGTAGGAAATTTTCTTTTAGTTGTTTTTTGAAGCTTGGTGTTGATTTACAGTCCTTAATGTACGTTTTAAATTATTCAAGATAACGGGCCCTCTATACATATGATGTTCAAGTGTAAGTGGGGTTTAGTAGGAAATTTTCTTTTCGTTCTTTTTTGAAGCTTGGTGTTGATTTACAGTCCTTAATGTACGTTTTAAATTATTCAAGATAACGGGCCCTCTATACATTATTAAGAATTGTTTTTGTGTGGATTTAGTTGTTACTGATCTTAACTGGCTGTGCTGTCTTGTGTTGTGTTGGTGTATGTCCGAGTTGAATTAAAAAAAAAAAAACTTTTGAATTGGACGGGTAGTTCAGAGGTATTATGTACGATTTTGTGGACAAATAGTGCAGTTTGTAATTTATTGATGTCGTATACAATTATGACTTGTAGTATATAGTAGAGTGGATTAACTCCTCAAGCTAACCGACATCTAGCATACGCAGTCGTCCCTCAGTAAGACATCTGGAGCCACATAGTTCCCGTTTAGAACTTTATTCAGCCTGTCACGACCGATTTCGCCCCGTGTGGCTTCTTCAAGTGTACAGAGGCTAAATGACACAAGTTCATGAAGTTCTCACTTATAAACCGTCTGGTGCAGAGTGCACTGGTCAGGGGCAGCATGATACCATGCCCAGTTCTAATGCCCTGACCTTACATGACCTACTACATGACGTCATCTATTGTTCTAGAACAATTAAACATGTCATAAATGTCTTGATAACACAATTCGAAAAGAGAAAGGTCCATCTTCTTCGATATGTTGTCTTCTCCCTTGGCTGTTTTCTTGCTCTGGCTTCTAGGTCTGGCTTATTGGCATCTTGTAGGGCTTGAGCAACACGTAGAATCTTTGGACTCTCCTTTTCTCGGTAGTGTGGTGGGCAGTGGTGTTGGTTGCACTCAATGATCTTCAGTGTCTTCCTTGTGCTCGACGCGGCGGCGGTGTTGAGTCCAGGGGGCGTCTTTCTTGAGGGCTCGTCTTGCTTCTACTAGTATGTGCCTTCTTTTGATGTACGGTGATCACTCTGGGTCCGGAGTTCCAGTAGATGCTTACAGCGAGAATACATCGAATGAGGAGTATGCAGTAAGAAGCCAAACGGGGCGCACACGGGGCGAAACCGGTCGTGTAACAGGCTGATTAAAGTTCTAAACGGGAAAAAGCTATGCGGCTCCAGATGTCTTACTGAGGGACGACTGCGTGTGCTAGATGTCGGTTAGCTAGAGGAATGAATCCACTCTACTATATACTGTATACAGTTATGACTTGTAATTTGCTTAACAGGGGTCACGGCTGAGTGCGCTGTGAAGTGTGTGTTTATGTGGCCTAATGTATGTTTTGCAGGGCCCAAGTGTATAGCGGTGCTATGACACTCAGATGGGCCTTCCTGGGTACATGTGAATAAAACACAAACAAACACTATCATGTTACAGGTCTCCAACATGCCAGGCTATCCACTGGAGATATTTGACATCAAGGTACAAGACAAATACCTGTGCTCGGCATGCCGCTTAGCTTTGCGGGAACCCTTGCAGACTTACTGTGGGCACAGGTACTGCAAGTCCTGCCTGGATGAGATCTTCAGGTACAGTATGTGTTTCTTCTATCTGTTACAGTATAATAATACTTAATTAAGGGTAAGTGCAGTGGAGAAGAAGTTAGGCTAAGCATACAAATGCAAGGCTGAAGATCTGTCTTGGCTTTCATTAGAAAGAAAATAATTGAGGTTTCCCCAATCTTATAAAAACAAAGGAGACAACCTTACACTTACAGTCAGCAAGATTGTGTTGAAAATTAAAACTCATTCATCCTTTACCCAAATTGACTTCTCAGTGCAAGTGACGTCTCGCACCTCAAATCATCTACCTGTGCAATTACTAGAGTTCCTACATGTATTAGGAAACATATAAAACTTTATAGTCTACATGGAGATGGCCTCCTCTGTCTAAGACAAGAGTCTCAATGTAAGCAGTGGAAGCAACGCCCACATATTTTGTATGAACTATGTTCTGACAATTGCATTTGTTTTGACACATTTTATGTTGTCTTCCACTCTGCAGGCTCCCTGGCATGCAGATGTGTAAGCAGTGCCAACAGGATACACAATCTGATAACTCTCTGCTCAAGAGTGATGAGGTAAGTGGGTAGTGTCCCTCCAAATGTTTACTCGTATTTTCAGGCATATTACTTTTGTGGGCTGCAGGGTTGCAACGATAGTAAACTCTGCTATGTTTGATGTTGTTTCGTGTGGGTTAGGTCAGGGTATGTGCATACAGTAGGCCTATGATGTGGAAAAGACAGACCATTAATTTCACATCTTAGAATAGTTACATCAGGACCATTAGGTATAATAGTAGATTAGAATGAGTGAATGAGCGAGTGAGTGAGTGTGTGTGTGTATGTGCGTGTGTGTATGTGTGTGTTTTTCTCTTTTTTTTTTGTACTTATGATATTCTGTGCTGGTGTTTGAATTTAGGCATTTCCAGACAGAGCTATCAAACGGGACATCGGAGAACTTCCTGCCAAGTGTCGGAATGCAGAAGCCTGTGAGTGGAAGGGAAATATACAGAAATATGATGTAAGTGATAGAAGTAAAGTCTTTTTGCTTCAAAGTAACAGTGATAAACTGGGCTTGAAGATTGAGAATGAATAAAACATTGCTAATATGTATGTTTTGTCTGTTTTGCACATGGATTATTGCACATGACCAGGTCTTGAAATACCCCTGCATATACAGGTTAGTGCATGTAGAATTTGATATCTGTAGCATCTGCACCTATCCTGCACCAGTTCATGTTGTATTTATTTGTGGACATATTTACTAGAGTACGTTAACTACTGCCTTGATACTTGTCAAACGTTACATTTGGAATTCTGCCTCTCATGAGTATTTTGAGTTATCATCAAAGGTCTGCATTTAAAAAAAGTGACTTTGTCCCATAGATATATTTGTATCACACTTGAGGCTCACTTGGAAATCTGCGAGTTTGGAATCATAATTGTATCATAATTCAGGCACATCAAGAGACCTGTGAGTTTGGCCTGATCCCATGTCCAAAGCAAGGCTGTGGCAAACAGGTGATGCGTATGGACCTTGCTGCACATCTGGAGAAGGAGTGTGCTGTCAGACAAATCAAGTGCAAGTACTGTGCTCAAGAAATACTGCTGAAGGAGGAAAGGGTACTTCTCATTTGACTAGACTGTACAGTATAACAAAAAAACACGATCCATATGACATAGCACAAGAGAACACACAGAGTTTCAACTCTCTATACATTCATGGCTTCACAGGTCCTCCTGACTAAATTTTGTCTGGTTTAACACCAGTTGTTCCCCAACTCCCAATTGCAAGGGTTAAGACGTTTCTTTTCTTATTTGTTATAGCTTCGCCATACCACGTAGTGGTATGGAGAACTATATTGTATTTACACATGTTTCTTCTCCTTCTCCTGCCATTTCTTTAAATGGATTCAACTTCTTCATTTTTGGGCCAAATAACCTGCAATTTGGTATGGAGGTTTAATGACCAAATACCCTCACCCGTATTTTTCATTTGTTTGATACCTGCTTTTAAAATGGTTTTATTGAGGTTTTTTCCATTGCTATTGTTAAAGAATGGGGCTTCAGTGTGTGTTACCATATTTGGTGTGGGTTACCATATTTGGTGTGGGGTTACCATATTTGGCAGCCACCTGGTTTTTGCAGGTGTGTCAATGATTGCAGTTGCTTTTGCTGATTGGCTGTGGAGTTAATAGAATTATCTGCAGCTGTGCCAGCTTTCTCTATGCAAGACTGCTCAATTGCGTTAAGACCAATTTTGCCCCTCTGACCTAATTAACTGATGTCTCAACTTCCATGTGTAATACATGCTTACTGAGAGGTTATCTTGTAAAACTTTCAATAACTCGTGAAACACAACATCCATAAGATTGAGTCTGACTACATGGGTATCATAGAAATCTCATCATTATTAAATTATAAACATAATTAGAACTACTTCATTTTACCACTTTTGGGCTCCGGGCGCAAGCCTGAGGTACCACTTATTGAGATAAATTTAGTATGTATGTATTTAGCAAAGAGCACTCCATAACATTCTGCTGGGCCCATGCTTACTGGTCTAACCATTACAAGAATATTCTTTAATATGTTCAAAATATTGACAAAAATGGCGCCTTTGTAATATTCATGGCTGCCTTAGAGAATACTGCAAAACATCACAACCACGGGCCCACCTGAATATTGTAGAGCAACTTGTCTACTTTCCAAACATGTATTTTGTGACTGCAAAGAATATTGCATATGGTTGCGCCTTTCGAACAAAAAAATAACACAAAATTTAGAGTTTTGGCTTCTCCAGAGATGAAATCTGATCGTTTTATTTAAATAAGAGGACAATACAGGTAATCATTTTGTTGACTTAGCCTCCTGACAACAGGATGCAAGACTACCTGGGGAGAACAATAAACAAGTTCACAGTTGTTCACACCTGGACCCAGCAGTGACATACGGGTGCCAGACAGCTCCAAATGGCTTGGCTTTTTTTTTTCAACAACAAACATGGCTATAAACTGAACACATGTTTATAGTCATTGGTACATACATGATTGGTACATACAGAGTTTGCAGTCATTTTCTAGGCCCTTGCAACTTGAATTCCATGGCACCACAACCCTATAACACCTTATAGTTAGAACTACACATTGTGAGTTTATGTTGATTAAACAGCATCAAAACATTTTTTCTTCTTTGTACTGATCAGAGATAATTGCATTATACCCCTAGTAGTTGAAGTGCTCAGCAAGTATGGAATCACCCCCCACCAGAAATGGACTCCATCAATTATGTGCAATTATAGCAGTCTGTGATGTTTATTCGTCAAATCATGCTAAAGTTCGGTAGATTTCAGCCATTTTCATGTGTATTTTGTGTCTTTGGACGGCGTATTTTGGTAAATTATCATGGACCGGTCATATTATAAACTTTTACTTCTGCTGTAACTAGAAATGCACACAATGTTATTATATCGCGCCAGGATGGTTTCTATTACTAGTATCTAGAACAGCTGGCATCTTTCATAACATTCTCTTCAGTATATGTGACCTTTCAGTTTTAGGTATCTGATACAACAACCAGGCAGTGTGAAATGTGACTCAGTATTTCACAAGTTGAGTTAAAAACATTTTCCTACAATTTAGGCAGCCAGGAGTATGTATTTCATGGCCTTTCATCTGACGTTTGCTGGCATACTGATTCCAACAGGGTACAAAATTCAGCAACCCTGAAAAGATATGTTCAGAGATATGCTTGGACATATCTTTAACTTACAGGGTGGCAGAATTACTGTACCCTGATGGCATTATGAGAGTAGACGTTAATACACATCCAGCATTTATTCCTAGACAACCAAATGCATAGAGGCCATTTACACTCCACAGGGTGCCAGGTGGCATCTCACCTGAGGTACCTGCCCCCCTCCTGGAAAGTTTTCGCGCTGGGCGGAGAGAGAGCAATTATGAAACAATAGAGGGAATATAGAAATCTAAGGGTCAAAGGCCGTTTCCATGCGTTGCTAGGGCAGCCAACGCCCATTTCCCTGCTGGCTGAGAATTGGTCTTAATCATATTGAGTGCTGATTGGCTATTGGGATAATTGGTTTATAGTATTGACTTAATAGGTATATGGATGAAAGACATTGTTTTTTCTCATGTTTTTATTTCTTTCCCTGTCATTTCGTTAAATGGATTCAACTTTCGGGGCCGAATGACTTGAATTTTTCCAATCTCCAAGCAGATACAGAGTGGCGTGGGTAGGTAATCTTTAAGCAGATACAGTTTGGCGTGAATCTTGTCAAAAGTGCAAAAATTTGTACTAATGACCGTCAGACGGGGTGATCCTTGAAACCACCAAACGGGGGTTTCAAGAATACTTTAATGAAAAAAAACTGTATGGGGGTTTTGGGCACTACATGGGGGGTTTGAAAACACCTTATACTAAAAAACACAACATGGGGGCTTTGTGAATACTTGTTACTGAATATCACTGTATGGGGTTTTCAAGAACATTTTACCGAAAAGCACTGTATGGGGTTTTGAGCACTACATGGGGGTTTTGAAAACACTTAATACAGAAAAACACAACGTGGGGGCTTTTTCAATACTTATTACTGAATATCACTGTATGGGGGTTTCGAGAACATTTTGCCGCAAAACACTATATGGGGGTTTTGAGCACTACATGGGGGTTTTGAAAACACCTAATACTGAAAAACACAGCATGGGGGCTTTGCGAATACAATGTAGCACTGTAT
>NW_017803851.1:207949-242473 GCF_001625305.1 Branchiostoma belcheri | reverse complement strand
GGGGGGTCGAGAACATTTTATTGAAAAGCACTGTATGGGGGTTTCAAGAATATTTTGATAAAAAGTACTGTAAAGGTATTGGGGACTACATGGGGTATTGAAACACTTCGTATTGCTATAACATGGAAACGGTTGATATGAAACAGTCCATTTTAGAACGAGGAATAAGATGGGCAGAAATACTGTATTTTCTCCCAAACAAATGTCTGCTTGAGGTGGCGAAGCTATATACCTCATTTGCTCCCGAGCAAATGTCTGCCTTTCTAGTTTGAATTGCATCTCTATTAGTCTAACATAACGAAGAGTTTATTGCAAGTTCTTGCCTGAAGGCTAATTGTAAGTAACATGAATAGACATAGAACAATATTGCATCTAACTACTATAGCCTAAATATTTGACACTAATGTTAACTCTAATTCTAACTCTAATACAGTCTATATCTGACTCGGAATATATAGTTATGTTCCATTATATTCGTGCATATGCTGATATGAGGGTTTATGGAAGCCCACCATTTGCCTCTATCCTGTGGGTTCACCCTGTCCACATGTAAGTTGAGGTGGTGGAAATCCTCCTTCCTATTAAATGTAGTCTTGTTTAAACATTTACATGCTTTAAAATGCCATATAGATAAATAATCATGAGGTTTTACCTTAAGAAAATACCTCATTCTTTTCCAGGACCATCGTGCCTGCACATGCCCTCAATTCCCAATGAATTGTGAGTTTTGTGGAAAAAAGAAGATACCAAGGGCTCAGGTATGTTCGATAGGTCAATCCAGTTTGAAATTCTGTCTACCTGCCTAGGTTAGAAATCCCTAACACTAACAGTTTGTAAGGAAACGCAGTTCCCTTATTTGTTAAGATGTGTGCCTGTTTCACACCTACATTCAATGAAATGTCTTTCCTATGATAGATGAAGCAACATCTGGATGAAAACACTGGAGACTGCAAAAGGCTGAAGGTGGCCTGCACATTTGCTAAAGTTGGATGTCCCACAAAGGTTTGTTTGCAAATAAGCCATGGAGTCTCAATTGTCCAACAAAACTTGTTGTTATAGTACAATAACTCTCCAGACTGCAACCATTTTGGATGCATATGCAACAAACAATTACAAAATGCGACTGAAATTTTTACTCGCGTCTAGGCGCCCAGTGTGTGACCGGCAGTGAATTCGCTGTGCGCCTAAATTATTGCCTGCCAAATCTCGCCCTGGTGTCCTTGCGCCACACCGGCACAAAACCCTATACTCAAAAGCTCCCTACTTACGCGACGCATGCGCAAGGTCTCCGCATACACAATCTTTTGTTGTTGTACAGTCAGCTGATCTTGATTTGCTTAATCAAATTAAGGGAAGATCAGCTGACTAAGATTGGCGAATCGGAGCAGTGGATAGAAATGTTATACCGCAAGGAGGAAACATCATGATATATGATTGGTTAGAGGTTTAGAGCACCTTGCAGACAGCCAAATGCAAGAAGAAGCGCTCCATTAGGGATTATTTCGGGGCAGAATCACGACCACATTCGCCTCCAGCGCGCCGTTCTTGATCGGCCAGTCCAAACCGCGTGGATCTGATTCTCCCGGTCCTGACAGCACACAAAGCGTGTCACAGCAAAGGGAGAGGCGTTCAGACTTAGACACATAATTCTATTGGCTTGTAAATTAAACAAGTACTTTGTGCAAGCAGATATCTGTTTGCATGGCCAAATTTTTACCTGCGTGCCTGACTTTTCGAGGCTAGGAGCGCAGTTTGGAGGGTTGTACAATATATATGGAATTACTTTCCTCTCCATTATGTGTGATGCTCTTTGCATCCTTTTTGTTAATTTTGCTTGTTTGGATTCTCTAAATTGTTGATAACTAAATTTTTGCATCATCACAGCTGGAACGTGAGAAACTGAATGACCATATCGCCAAGCACCATGTTAATCACCTGAACCAGGTGCTGGACAAGCACTTGACCCTCATGCAAGAGTTCACCATCCTGAAACAGAGCGGGCAGGGGCAACACATGCAGCAGGCAGTCAGCAAGATGGATGCAGACATGAAGGCACTGTTTGATCGGATTGTTGCCATGGAAAACTTGGCATCACAGCTAGGCGTAGGCTCGGGGTCATCAGAGGTAACTAAGATGTTTGAAAATCGCTTGCAGCAGATGGCTAGTAAGCAGGAAGAGATGAGGCATAAGTATGTTGCTATGGAAACCAGAGTTGCTACTTTTGAGGGTATAGTTGCTGTTCTCAATCGTGAAATTGAGAAATGCTCCGCTACCATTGAAGCATACGAGCGACAGCGACGCCAGGACCGAGAGATCATTGAGTCCATTGAGCGTAAGATGAAGTCTCAAGAGCGAATCATCGCACTGAAAGACGTGGCCCTTGCTGAGCTGGATCTCCGTATCAGGTCACTGGAGATGACGTCCTATGATGGCACCCTGCTGTGGAAGATCCAAGACTTCACCAGAAAGCGCCACGATGCAATCACTGGTAAGACGACTTCTATTTACAGCCCATGCCTCTACACCAGCCGTACAGGATACAAGATGTGTGCTCGCATCTACCTGAACGGAGACGGGATGGGGAAGGGCAGTCACATCGGCCTGTACTTCGTCCTAATGAGGGGACACTTTGATGGTCTGCTGCGCTGGCCATTCCGGCAGAAGGTGACCTTCATGCTGCTGGATCAGAACAACCGAGAACACGTCATCGACGCCTTCCGGCCCGATCCAACCTCATCCTCTTTCAAGCGTCCAACAAGTGATTTGAATATCGCCAGCGGCTGTCCGCTGTTCATGCCACACAGTCAGTTGGAGAGTACGCGCCATGCCTATGTCCGCGATGATGCAATCTTCCTTAAAATCATCGTAGACACGTCGGATTTAAACTAAGGACTGCCACCTTGCCACATCCGAGGTGAATGGACAGACAGAGAGGTACACAGCTGGCCTGTTCAGCCATGTTGCTCAGGGCTGAAACATCACAGATCTACAAGTACATCATACAGATTCCTATGAAGATCTCTTGCAATGCAGGAGCTGACTTCTGTGTCAAGCAGATCAGATGGTACATGGAGCAGCAGCCCAAAAAGGTTGTCTCTAATTTTGAAGATGTTGGATTGGTCATATCCATATGTGATGTTTTGTTCAGGCCCTGGCAATGGTTGTCATGGTCACATACATGTACACCTCACTCTCTGTCTATTCCCCTTGGATGTGGCCACAGGTGGCAGACATCTCACACCAACAGGCTTTTAATTATAAGATAAACAGGACACAGATAAAAGTCGTAAGGAAATGTTTATTTCCTAATTGTGCAATGTATTCTGTGAAAGATTGGCAGCATCTTCTTGATGCTTCACCATTAACACATAAATTATATGTTACACTTTTACTTGAATATAGCTGTGTAAGGCAACATGTTACATCAAGTGGCAATGTGTACTCAATTAAAGAGCTTTATGATTTGCCTTGTATGTCCATAAGATGACATTGGAGTCCGTAAAGTGACAGAATGGCATGGGTAGAGCAATGAGCTATCTTGCATGTTATACTGTTACTTTACGGACTTTTTCCTTATGGACATACAAGCTAAGAGTTTGCATTTCAGTTTGACGAAATCTGTTGCTTTCCTTTACTATATTCTAGCCAGGTCATTTTTATTCTTATTGAATGGACAAGACCCTGTTAAACTACACATAAGAATGGCACTGGTCTGGCTTAACGCTAGTGGTACCGAGTGAGTTGCGTCCCCGGCGCGGTATCGGAAATGTTTTGACCACGTGGTAGGATTTGAAACCTATCTTTCCTCCTCCTTTTGTCATAATCAGATAGATATAGATTAATCCGTTAATTACATTTTATTGAGACATTTCAGGTGCTATTGAATGCATGATCAAAAGTTGCAGCTGTTGGACAAATATGATTAAATGCCTTCTGTAGTAGAGACATACCTTCAAACATTCTGCTCTTTTTTCAAGTCCTGTAGAGGATCAAAATAGCTAAATTTCCGCAGATGTTGCTCACCTTGCAATGCTTGTCAGTTTCATCAAGATTGCATCGTGAGCAAAATCTGACAATTCAATACAAAATGTAGGAATGAAACGACCCAACATCTAGTCTTAATCAGTAGCATTTTGCCTCATTTGCATGCAACCTTTGACACAGTAACTTCAACTTGTGATATTCTACAAGAAACGTCTTTTAAGTTATCCGCTCATCTTCAGCTTACCCCCCAAAGTCGTCATTTTTGTGATGACCTTATGTCTTGCTAGGGACAAAAAGGGTAAGGAAGTAAGATAAGAAAAGGAAGGACTATGACCATATGGTCTTGTTTCTTTTTTTTTTGTCTGATCAGCAATAAGATTGATATTTGCCGATCAGATGCCTGTTGGTGTGAGATATCTGTCACCTGTATGTTGGACCCCATGTTTTGGCTTTGTAGCACAGAAGAAACCATTGCTGTTTAAACTATCTTCAAGCAAAGAGGGACAAAAAGTCAGAAAGAAAGACAACATGGTATTGCACACAACACTACATCTGTACAACTTCCACAAGTGAAGACAAATGATATGTAAGCTGAAGTATGCCACTGATACCTGAACATTTCTGGAGATTTTCGTATGCCCCAAGCTACAACTGAACTTAATCCATGGCAAAGCTATATACTGAATGCACCCTACAACTGTTGAAGACCATGATTATAATGACCAGTTTTAGATCTGAAAATTAGCAGGTAAATATTAATCATTTTATTATTCATTAATGAAGCACATATTATCATCAAAATGATATTTCTTTGTACTTTAGGTTGGAAACAATGAAGTCATATTAAAGAACCCTAGGAGCAAACACTATAAGTATATGACTTTGGTTATGCATCATGCAATGTTGTTATCCATGTACAAGTATCTAGAGACAAGTGTAATTACCCTGCAGTTTATCAATACGACCTCAGCTCAGTCTCTAACTCAACAGTACTAATGAAACAACTACTTCCATGTCTATGAGCCTTGGGGTAGACTCCAACATCAGCTGATAAAGATAGTTGTGAATGTATGTATACCAGAACTGTATGCTGTCTTACTTCATGTACTCGCTTTGTCAGTTACATCTATGTGTTACCTAATGTCATTGCCTTCAGCTATAACTGTCCAAATCAATAGGGCACACACAGGTGTCAGCCCTTGGTATTAAAGTTTTACAAATTAAGTTATTAAGATACTGTCTGGTCACTCTGGTGCATAGCATAATTCAACACTGGATATTAATACATTATAAATTTTATGTGAACCAATTTGATGTGTTGGGTTGTTTAATTCATGTATCTTTGCTCAGAATATTCAAGTAGTATTAAAGGTTGACCTTATATCAGCATATAGTATATAACCAAGCTTTATCATACTTATGTTATTTTTTGCATTGCTGTTTAGCATTGATATGACTGCATAGTATTGGCATACATGGATTAAGCTTTATTAGTAATGTTTGCTCCACAGCTACAAAGGACACGTTTTTAACTAAAGCACTTTAATCAGCAATGTATATTTTGACTGCTGAAAAGTAGAATTTGTTTGTTTATGTTAGATGCACCAGAAAACATGATGTTAAAGAAAGAGTGCCTTGCATTGTTCACGTTTAGAAACAATAATATTATGGATAAGTGGTTATTTCTAATGTTCAATAGTAATTGTGTTTCCTTGTAATAAGATATATACAGTCAATGGAAACAAGTATTTGAATGACTAACGTGCGTGATTTTTTTTGGGGGGGGGGTGAAGACTTGTATGGTGGGGGTTAAATAAGACTCATATGGTATACTTGACCAAGATGATAATTTTGAGGACCATCAACCTTTAATGAAACGAAGACAAGAAAAGTTATATCTGATTTGTAATTATACAATGATTTTAATTGTTTGAAATATCACAAAATGACCCAGTTTAATACTTATCCCTCCTTGAAAATTGTAATTCATGAAACCTTGATGAGAGAGATGGGAATTTGGTCAATGTCTTTGGAGTGAAGAGATTCGTCAACCCAAAAGAGTGACCTTGAATAAAATGTAAGGGGAGAGTGCTGCTGCGTCAGCCATTGGACAACAAGTTTGTTTACTAAAGGTTACGGGTTGCTTAGTGAAACAGGTCCGGGTCGACTCCGTTGAACCACTTGTATAATAGTAATGACCGTACTGGGAGGATACATAATTGTATATTAGCCTCGTTGTGGTTGACCTTGGTACTACAGCATAATTTCCGGTTTTTGTATCTCTTTTCCTGAACATGCTATGCTTTTGATTTTATGGTGGCAGATGGCTTTTACTGTCAGGAATCAGTGGTGTGGGTTAGGTTTAGGTTTAGGGGTTAGGGTTAGGGTTAGGCCACACTGACTTAATTTTATGGATGACATCCGCGCGCGCATTAATTTTCGCCTGTTCTCAAAAAAAAAAAAAATCACGGCTCCTTCAAGGCTTCACAAAACTCCGGCAGTGCCTTCATTGCCGCTTGACGTAAAACGCTTTTACTATAGCAAATAAGGCAATTTCCCACATTTTGAGAGGCAAAGTAAGGGAAGTTTTCTGCTCATGCTTTTTTACGCCCAAGCTGCGTTATATCGACGCGGGCCGACCGTACCGCACAAATAAATTAAACTTTCCAGATACAGGAGAACCTGAAATCGACGTAAAGTTTGCAAAATTTGATCGATATTCATCCAGTCGCGGACCGCAAACAAGGACCAGGGCGTAAAGAACCTTTGAATTATGCTACATCCCGTTCTCTTATATAATAGTTGCTCTTTCTTCTGCAACTCACATCGTTACCCCGTTGTCTTGGAGAAAAAAATAACTCGAGTGACGACACGGCACGTGAATGCGTTGGGAGATTAAGCATGAGAACATGTAGCGTGTGCCGCCCGGAGTTATCGCGGTTAGAAGTGTTGGGCCTTAACTATGGCTCCCAATGACGACAATTTTCCCGATTTTTAAACCTAACCATGAGGATCGCTGGAAAGGTCTCGTTCCCAGGAGTTCAGAACCTAAGTCCGTTTTTGAATATCAGGTCTCCTACTGTAGTTATCGCGGTTAGAAACGTTGGGCCTTAACTATGGCTCCCAATGGCGAAAATTTTCCAGATGTTTAAACTTGCAACCCTGGGGCTCGCTGGAAAGGTCTCGTTCCCAGGATTCCCACCGGGCAGTACATTAAGGAAGCTTTGAGGAAGCAATCGGTGGGAAAGAGCTGAACACAAATGCGATCAGCTGACCTCATAGTTGTCTTTCGGTGGTCCCAAGAGTGGTCAATCGGTAGTCAGCTATTTCCCTCCCGAGGCTGCTTTCATTACGCCCCAAGCCTGCCGTATTTCCTACCCACCCGAGAAGTGGCATCACCCACCCCAGCTGCTCGTTTCCAAGCTGAAGGGGATTCCCCTTGGCCGGGACTTTCCGTGGTGTGACATTTTAGTCAGTAAATTTCCCACCGTTTCCTGCAGGTTCGTCCAAACTTCCTCTCTTCTCTGCATCGGATCAACAGAGCAGGTGATTCTTCAGTTCATAAGGCAAGTTTTGTTCGTCTAAATAGAAGGCCTAGGCATTCCAATATATGACCTCATCAGCATTGGGATATGACTTATGTACCACGCCATGTGTAAAGTTTGTTTTTGTGCAAGGAAGGGACGTTTGCTGAGTCAGTGGGATATTTCAAGGTTAAAATGAAAACAGAAGATTATAAATTATCTGATGTTGATAATTTAATAAACAATAAGAAGGAAACTGTTATAACATCATTGTTTTAATTTGAATCATGTTTAATTTTACTATATAGCTTACATTGGTTACGTACATCTTTGCTTGAATTCAGCATTTACCCACATTGTCGAGTAACCAACAGTTATCAATGGAATTGAATTGAATTGGAAAGAAATAACAGTGGATTCTTCTGATTCAGTCAGGCGCTTCTTGATTGTATGACTGTAAAGGAAGAAATTTGAGGTGTTGCTTGTTTCACCAATTCACAGTCCTCTGTTGATATTCTTTTCCGATATTAGGAGTACATGACAACTTTGGAGAATGCTATTCACATAGAAGTTAAAAGTTTAGTTGCCTATTTTAAACAACGGAATGTGAAATAGGTGCTAGACTACGTGTAAGGTAAGAAAAGGGCTGGGGTATTTAACGCCATTACCTCAAATCGCTGGAAAATCTTGTATATTATCAACACTAATCTTATAGTAACTTTACAGAGTATTTTAATTGCTAACCTTTGTTCACTGCTGTTTGTTTCTGTTTATGCATTTGTTCCTCTTATTTTCTTGTTGATCAATGACTTGATACTATTACTGAATCATACTAGCTAACAGTAACACTGAAGCCTATTTTCTCTATAAAGGAAGAGTTTATAGACATCTTAAATCATAGTCATAATTATAGCTACAACTTTAGAAAGTAACTTGAATGCAACGTGATAACAAATAAACAGGCTAGTAAATACACAGAAGTACAGGAAATCCTGAAATGTTAGAAATCAATAACATTACAATGAAATCAATGTAAGATTTTCTCTCCGACTGACAACAAAGATCGCCAGACGACTCCGCAAAAGATTGCGTGATTCTCAATTTGGACGGCTTTGTTGTCGCTGTGATAAAGATTTGGTTTGGTTTGGTTTGGTTTATTTGATCTCCATTAGTGAATACAAGTGATCACTATTCTTCCTGGAGTCCATTAAAATACACTATTATATTACATTTATACAAATATTACAACGAAATATAATCAAATCATACAGAAATTAATCAAATCATACAGAAATTATCAAAAACTAACATAACTGAACTGAAAATTATACATATTGAAATGATAGATATCAATAACACAACGATTATAACTTTACAACCAAGTTTCAATTTGATTGACACATATGAATAACGCAACTCAAAAGTCGGGGTGGGAGAGGTCAGAGGTCGGAGTAAATGAAATACAAAGGAACAAAATTAAACTGGAGATCATAAAACATGGTGGATATTGACAACAAAAGAACCCAAATTTACAAATAATAAATCAAGATGATAATCATGTAAATCGTACAAAATTAAGATAATGAATAATGAACTTAAGAGAAGAAAAGTAAAACCATTTACATAGTTGCAACTGGAAGATCTTTATGAATTTGTTTACCACCATGAAGTGAGTGGCAGATTTTTGTCTTTCTGTGCTCTAACCCATTCTCTTAGCCTAGTCTTAAATGTCGCCTGGTTTGATGTTGTTATGTAGGTGGGGAGAGTGTTGTAGGCATTAATATATCTATATTGAAAGGTTCTGGTCAAGGCATTTGTTCGGGGTTTTGGTTGTACATATCCTCTTCTCTGAGATAGTCTTGTGTTGTGATGATGAGAATTGTTTATGGTTCTTAAGTTGTCATAAATGCATTCAGGTTTTTTTTGTGGTTACTAACTTGTGGAAGGCACATATTGTAGTCTCATGAATCCTTTCTTTCACTGATGGCCAGTTCAGTTTAGCATGTATCTCTTCTGAATGTGTTAACTGTGTTTCATGTGCAACTAGCCTAGCAGCACGGTTTTGGATTGTCTGTAGTCTGTCCAGTTGTGATTGTGTAGTTGAAGAGAGAGTCCCGGAACAGTAATCGAGATGTGTAAGAACTAATGACTGGACAACTGTTTTTAGAGTGTCAGCAGGAAAAAAGTTCTTGTATTTTCTAACAGTTGCTATGATTCTTGCCATTTTTGTTCTTACTTTGATTGCATGTAGGTTCCAAGAGAGGTGTTGGTCTATTGTAAATCCCAGGAGTTCGGTCTGACTGACTTGTACTATTTTCAAGATAAGCCAATAAACTGTATTTTACAATTATGAGAAAGTTTGTTTACTATTTCGTCTCTGATTCTCGGAATTGTGGTACACGTTATTGTAAAGTTGGATATACTGAAAGCATTTTACGCATATTTGGATTATGTTAAGAAAAAAGGGCAGACTTGGAGGTTACAAAAGCCCAAAATACTTCCTGGAGGTCTAAATTGTCCACTGTCTTGTTGTAATTTGAAACGATCATTCAAACATTTTGAATGTTAAAATAAATCTGAAATTCTAGGTATATTCATCGTGAAACTTTATTGGTCGTTTTATTTCTCTGTAGCGCGTTATTTGTCATCCTGATTCAGCTTTAAGCGTTAATGATCATATATGAATAATTCTTCGTTATTCCTAGACATGCGTAACCCTGTTCTAAAGTGGTCTCCCCTCTGTAACAATGCTGTTTCACTTCACCTCTCAAAATGTCGAAAAATGTGTTGTTGAAGGTTTAAGCCCCCGGACACCCCTACCTACATTGCGAGCGCCTACGGAACTCGCTGCCCCCTCTTCAAATTAATATTGAACGCACTTGGGGACCAGGGCTGGCGGGAACGCTGGTGTGAAGCGTGTTTCATTACGACGTATGCGAAACCGCACATTGTCACTTTTTGGCATAAATTCAGATACCAGACTCTGGTGCAATACAAAGAAAATCGAGCGTCAATTTATCATTAAGCGTTACAAAACGTCCTGAAGCGTTACCGCTAAGCGTTGTCGACCCCTTTCTCGACCCCATGCAGACCCTCAGACATAATGTAACAGTGTAGTTTGAAGGAACCACAGCTCCCGGATGTTGACCTACTAAACCCCGTCTGGTTTGCTTGTGGCCTTTTAGTCACGGCTTCCTAGTTGAAACCGGTTTAATCCATTTCGGCTAGGCGTTCTCCAATTAGAAAAAAAAATTATCTACGTCACTTTCTCTGTCAATCAAAGTAGCTTGCTAGACAAAAGCCTAGGTGGCTGCATTTGTGAGAGAGAGAAGAGAGACACCAACACGATCCATCGACTTCATCAGAGCTGGGGTTCCGTTAGCTGTAGCTAGTTGCATTCTAATTGTTCTATAAGTTACGCATTAGGGGGTCTGCTATCTCTGCGGACTACAGTCACCACAGCACTTTGATTAGGTATTTGTTCCCTTTTGTTAAGTTCCAGTTTTTAGTATTGTTGGATGTATTTGTAGAACGCCTTCCTGTACTAGCTGGCCTTTAAGATGATCGTGTAACGACCTTTGTAGTATGTGCATATATAAACGTTAGAATTAATTTAAGCTTAGCCAGCAGCTGTATTTGGTTCTCGATTGAATATTAAACCCTTCAGTGTTGTAATGAAATACCCTTGGCCACGTGTGCAACATGTGGTTGGTTCTGATGGTCTGTTATCGTGGTGAGAGCACGTCAACACTTTGACTAAGAGTTGGCCGTCTTCTGCTAGACCCAGAGTACCTTCGCGACACAGAGGGTATTAGACAACTTTCACAATCCTTCCTCCGGCCCGGTTCGAGACGGACTCGGCAGACGTCCTTCCTCTGGCCCGATTCTGAATCGGCAGTCCTTCCTCCACATGTAACTTAGCTGTTTTACCTTCATTGCAGCATTGGACTTTGTTTGGTTTTGTAGCTTAGTTGCATCAAAATTTGCCGTATTTTTTTTTAAATCTCTGTCGGCCTTAATCTTACCTTCAACTTTCCCACATCATTTTTGCTCGTTTTGTATAGGGCCCTATTGTATTGCATAAATTAACTCCCCAGCGCATCGATTGCCTATCTTATAAACTTTGTCAGTTGTTATCAGCTCCTGTAACGGCGTAACACACCAGCTTCGCAAGCACGCGCCGCGGCAGCTAGCTATATTACACCGAACGACCTGTCACACCCAATCTCTGCACATCTAACTACAGGATTTGTTTAAAGCTAGCTAGTGATGATGTTAGTAGTCATGAGTAAACCTTTTCGGTATGGAAACACATCGGCTTTCAGATTGCATGATTTGGATTGTGAGGGTTTTTCTTTTTGTGTATAAATCAGCCGTATTACGTAACTCCTTTGCAGTGTAAGCCGACTGCAGTTCAGTTGACCTCCGCACGAGGCTATATAAAAGACGTCAAATTGTTGAAAAAAATAGCTTTTTTGTTTTCATTTGTTTGGTAGATTGTAAAGTATATTGGTACAAATTTGTTGGTCTCGTTTCCCTAGTGGCAGACATAAATTATGCTTTTGTTCTTTTCTCATGCTTGGTATAACCAGTCATGGTGGAGGACGGACGAATAAAGGTGATCTAACGTTAACGTTATAGGAACTAAAACGTTAATGATAAAAGTATCAGCAACAGAACCAGAAAGTTCTCAAGCGACATGACGGACATTATGTGGGTAAGCAGGGCAATGTTGCTGTAATGACCCAAAGCGACATGACAACTATAGCGGACATACAGTCCATACATGTATCCTACCAACAGAATGCCAAGAGTCTTGTCGTTCCTGGTGTCGAACCGCTCCTTCCTGTTCTCCGGGTGGAACATCCGGCGAACCATCTGTCCTTCTTCCACCGTCAGCCTCTCTTGGAAGGTGTCTTCTTTTTCATGGACAGGTACCAGCCTACAGGGAATACAAGCATTGTATTTCGATTGATTTAGGAATATAAAGTGTTAATTTCGTAGAAAAAAAAAAGCTTTTTTGAAGCAGTTGCAACGATCTCTCCAAGCTTTTATCAGCCACATCCTCCAAAGAGGAAGTCCCTCTTAATAATGTTTGTACAATCATTATAGATCTGTAGACTAGAATTTCTCCACATTTCTTCTTACGTTATAGTACAAGTGTGTGATTAGCCATCTCGGCCACCGTCATTAGTTTTATATTATGTATATTATATATATATGCAGACAGAAATTCCATGTGTCAAGTTAAATCAAAGACCGTCTCTAATTACTATACATCACTCTAACGGTTTATCACCAGCACGTACCGTCAAATGCCCAGAGGGGACAGTTAGCGGCCAGCCCACCGTCGATGAAAGTATATGGAAATCTCAAAATCTCAAACGGCTGGAAGACAACTGAAAAGTGTCCAGGCAAAGTGATATTCGTTATTGTCACCGATTCTACCGTTCAAAACCTATAGCTACATGTATGTACTGAAGCAACAGATGTTGGAAAAAACACTCAAGCTTAGTACGTGTGTATATGACTCGACCCATGTAATGGATTAAATTGGCAGGTCGTTGTCCATCAACGATTGGACAAATGCTCAAATACCCCTTCTCAAACAGAGGGATATGTAGAAAACTAGAAATTGTTTTAAAAATTGAATTTTCCGACCTTGTACCAAAGGGGTTAAAGTCTTCAACCTCCTTGCTTGTACAGAGAAAAAAACGTAAACTCAGTTGATATTTTTTAAATTGAGCTATGAATGAGAACTTCATGCCTTAAAAGTGCAGAGCCTTTTACAATCACAGTCCACACTCATCTTTCCACAGAAAAATTTGACATAGCTTCCTAACTCATATAACAAATGTATTCATTTTGAATCCTACTGAGAAATGTGCAGCGCATATTTTGCTACTGCTGTACTTTGTTTCGGCTCTCTTTGTTCTATATCAGACTAACACTTCCAACAATCAGGCAGCACACATTTAGATTCAAGTTACAACATGTGTATTAAACTTACAGACAATCAATGTGATTAAACCATCTTGATACAATGCATGATAATATTAACACACTGTAGATTGAAGTTGATTGATTAGGCCACCCAAAATTTAATTTTTCAAAGTCACCTGTCCATTTTTTTCTGATTTAGAAAAAAATTCAGGTTCTGAATCAACTCCAAAATGCACAATGAAAGGCATTTGGGCCCCAACGGTTGAAGAAATCCCATTTGTTACTACTAGTTGTTAAAAGTTTTTCCATGTAACAATGCAGTGGTTTCATAAAAAGTTCAAAATTTATTGTTTGCATGAATTATAAACCAGCCTGGTATGTTGACTTCACGGCTCTTAATAAGAGTCTTATCGTAACATTTCCGGCTATCGTGGTGTGCCTTGGCCTGTTTTGGCCACATTACCACGTGATTAAAACATGGGTTGCTCTAAACAAATTACCCGATGATTGATTGTACGATCGATTGATTGATATTTCAAAAGGCTGCTTTTTAAATTTTTTTTTATTTCACCCTGTCGCTTTATTTGACCTTTTGTTCTAAGAAAATCTGAGAAACAACAAATTAAATAAAATCGTGACATTTTTGTGTGTAATCAAGTGATGTAAAGTAAAATATCAATTAATCGATCGTACAATCAATCATCGGGTAATTTTTTCAGAGCAACTCATGATTTAATCACATGGTAATGTGGCCAAAACATGGTTAGGCCTAGGGAAAAATGTTGCATTTCCTGTTTCAGCCTGTAAAAATTAGGATCGGTAGGTAGGGATATCTTCTTTTTTTAAGTAAAGCTTGCATGAGGAAACTTAATGTTTTCAATGTCAAAGTTTAATTTTGTACATGATGGTTACAAATCTGTTGATACAATCCTTCATTAGCCAGGACAAGCAGTTTTTTTATTTGAATTGGAAGGGAACAAATTATGTCCCTTACAGGGGTACCCAAAAAAAGTCTAGGGACGGCAGTTTTTTCTAGGTTCAGTCGAAAACAGGAAACACAACATTTTTTTCCTGGGCCTTTAGGGATTTGTAATATTTCACATATTTTTGTGTTTGAATCTGTTTAAAAATCCATAGAGGTTGGAAAAATTAAATTAAACCTTCCAAGCTATGGTGTGAATACAAGTATGGCTACAGATCTAAGCGCAGGGATGCTGCTGTGTTCATCAATCTTGAATTTTATTGCAGATATATGTATAAACCAAAGTGGGGAAATAGTGAATTATTTTAAATGTAAGGATTCCAAAACTTTTCTTTGTCCCAATGAAATTGTCTCTTGATCACAGATTGGCAAGAAATTGTCTACATCAACATTTAACTGATGTGTTTTACTTTTTTGATTTTCCAGAATTTGCAGAGGACTGCATCTCAAAATCTCAAAAAAATACAATTTCTTTGACGTGATCAACATGGCCAGAATTACGTTGATGCGTATGAACTCTGGCCCCCTGTACAAATGATACATATGAACGGCAACCTTTTCAACAAAATTTACGAGGCCGTTAAGCATCTATTTAGAAGGTACGGAACAGACATAATTATTCTTGTCATTGTCACGAAAGACTACATTGGTATTATCCACTGTCACATTTTTCATCAAGATTTAAAATTGAAAAAGAAGTGTTAAGTGAAAAAATACTCAAAGAACTCAAAGAAACTTTAAAAAAACTAACGTTTGGAAATACTGAGGTTTGGGAAGTTGTTACAGATCTTAATTTTGACCCGGAAATACTGCTTAGAAACAAATTGGTCTATTTCAAGAGGACTATTGTGTTTGATCACTTGAAAAGAACAGAGCATTATAAGAATGGCTGAACTGAATGGCCCGACCTCCTCAAAAACGGGGTGGTTGGAGCGTGGCTCCCCAACCAGGAATAATAGGGGAAGGTCAACCAAAGGACCGGTGGGACCTAGCATTCACCATCACATGGAGGAAAATCAAAACGATTTGGAGACAGGTCACGTACTGGAAACAGATGAGAGCATATTGGAGACTGATGCTGGTGCCACAGCCATTTTAAGACCAACTCATCAAGATCTTGGAGGTACTAGTATGTTGATTTTGCATTCTATTCATAATATGTACTGTAGTACATGGGTCAAATCACCATGGTGCATCATTCTCATCTACCCAATACTGACATTGAATAGGGATCTTTCGATTGATAGAGACAGCAGTACGTTTTTTCAGTGTACGTGCTGCAGACAGGGAAATAACATAACCGTGTGACTGCCTCAAAGTACACAGAACCCCCATGCAGCGTGTAACAGTTGGTTTAAATGGCTCACGTGATGAGGCCTAAGTGGGGAAATTTCTATCTCTGTCAGCTGTGTGAGTCATTCACTCAGTACTGCAGCAGAAGGATTCTCGACATGACGACTGTTTGAAAAAGATCCTACCACCGAAATGAAGATGGAAGGTTTGCAAATATCTGTCATGTTAGTGGTAGTTTGATAGCCTCTACCAGGCTTCGGGAGCAGGCTGGAAAGAGTAGAAATTGGTCAAAATAGAGAGATAACATGCCGAGGGAGTTTGGCCACGGGAGAGAACATTATGATGCAGGATGTTCTCTCCCGTGGCCAAACTTGATGTCTATTGTTTTAATGTTAGCATTGCAAGATTCAAATGTCTTGTACTGCCACTGAGCTCCAGTCTCTTGGGTTCTTAACCCTATCTAGACGGGGGGGGGGTGCCTGCGCCAACTTTGATGTGGGATAACGCCTGAACGGCTTGCGCTAGAACCACCAAACTTGGTGACTTTTCCTAAAATATGGTTGGCAACAATTTCGCATCAGTGTGATAACTTTAAAATTTTTTGTGTTGCCATGGCAACGGGTTTCTGACATCCATTTTTTGCAAAATTCAGTAATTTTCGTTTCAGCAATAGACTTTTCAGGCTTTATGTCAAGCTACACATGCTTTCTAATATTCATAACATTTAGTGTAATTTTATGTAAATTTTAATCATCAAAAATACATAAATTATGCTAATTTAATGACGTCATTGTCAAAATCCAAGATGGCGGACAATATCATTAGATCAGGTAAATACAGGTAATTTTCCTTACAATTTTATTACTTCTTCGATTTCTTTTTACAGAAAAAGGTTAATATGAATGTCTTTAGTATATTTCCAATGTATTTAAGGCTTTATCTTGAAAATAAACTACTTTTCAAAATTCAATATTTATGATCCAAGATGGCGGACAGCTTAAATATGCATGACGTCATTCTATGACGTCACCGGTGTTGCTATGGGTAACATAAATCTTAGTAGACCCTTAATATTCTATCATAAACACGTTATGTTGTATACTATTGAGTTTTAAGAGAATTAACTGTCTAGACGATTTTGGGCAAAAAAATCATTAAAAAATGTCATTAATGACGTCATAATGACGTCATATTACGTCATAACGATATGAAAATTGTTTTTATGGTTAATTTTTACTAGCACACCATCCTCTGAAAATTTGGTGGTCATACGATATACCGTTCTCGAGTTCTGAGGAGGGGCCGAATGAGCCCCCCCCCCCTCGGCCCCACCAATGCCAAAAAAGCCCGGTCTAGATAGGGTTAAACCTAATATTGAAAACAATCTTTACAAACAATTTAGTATCATCTTTTTTTTCATCCAAATTGTGTGGGAATGAGTAGAATTTCCTATTGAATGTATGGTCACAAGTCACCTGCCTTTTATAGATGTTGATCAGATATAAGAACACATTTACCCAAATATGATATGACATCATTGTTGTTATATGTTGACTCACACTCATGGCTGTGTGTGGCAATATGTCTCTGAAGTATCAGCTATGGCTCATGGGAAAACAAGTGATATAGCATCAGATTGTAAATGAACTTTTAACTGAAAAAAATCACTTGAAATTAGCAACTTGATGAGGTCAGATGACCATTTGCGTTAAGTTTAATCATTCAAAAGAAAGCAGTAATTTCTCATACATTTGATGTGATGTACTGTAAGTTTGTAACCATAACATAACTTGGATTTTATGGAATGGTTGATCTATTCTTAATTCTTCAAAAAGCGAGTGTTCTCGATCTGAATATCCTTTATTGACAGTTCTTGGAAACCGGCAACCGCCAACAGGAGAGACATCACTACAAATTCCACCTCACATTGGAGATGTAACCCAGGAGGCAGTCAGACTCTCCAGCTACAGAAACTTCCCCGATTCTGTACCCGTGAGCGCCTCCAGGATGGCCCGAGCAGGGTTCTACTACAGCGGTACCGGCGACCGTGTGGTGTGTTTCTCCTGCAGTGGGGGCGTGGAGGGATGGGAGTACGGTGACACCGCCATGGGCGAACATGGAAGGCTGTACCCGCACTGCGACTTCGTGAACGGCAGTGAGACAAGAAACAAGCCGCTGCTCCCACCACCAGGGATGTTCCAAGCAGCAGTGCCACAAGCGGCGGCCGCACCACCACCAGCGGGGAGGGACTACGCAGATTTCCTTTCTCCAGCTCAACAGGACAAGCTGAGGAGAAAAGAAGCTGACCTAAACGACAACAACGACAACAACTTCCGCCAGCCCCCATCAACAGGCGCAAACGTTACTAATCTTGGCAGATCCGACAACAAGAACTCAGCGCAAGGTAGGGACAACCCTGACAGCATGCCAACCATCGCCCGTCAGAATTTTGTGACTCAGAACGTTAACCATTTGCTGTCTAATACTAATACCGGGTATGACGTGACAGATCCAGGGCCAGGTACACCACATGTACACGAGAGAGACATTGACCCAAGAGAACAGTACAAGAGCGAGCAAAGACGTCTGGACTCCTATGTCACATGGCCTGCCTGGGCTCCCTTCCAACCACAGGAACTCGCCAAGGCTGGGTTCTTCTACACGGGATCCGACGACCGCGTGCAGTGCTTCTGTTGCCAGGGCATCCTCCGCAACTGGGAGGCAGGCGACCGAGCGATGAACGAACACCGCCGCCATTTCCCGTCCTGTCCATTTGTCCTGAACTTCAACGTAGGAAACATCCCAATTGAAGACCAAGACCCCAACCTCCCTCCTTCCATTCAGCAGTCCTCACCCACGTCACCTCCAGCCAGCCAATCCTCGGGGCTGTACCAGACGGCAAGGCTTTACCAGCCAGGACTACAGGTAACAACGTACCGAGCGTCCAGACCTCAACATCCGCAGATGGCAGATGAACAGATCAGACTGTCCTCCTTTCACCTGTGGCCCTCGTCTACAGCTGTGGCTGCACAGCACCTGGCTAAAGCTGGCTTCTTCTACACAAGTAAGTGTTGCATAGTACAGAGCTATTGTCGATATAGGTTATAATATAATATTATTACATATTAGCTGTTTTCAAATTTACTAGGAGGGACCTGGTCACATTGTACATATAGTGGCATCTTTATAAGATACATTTATTTTTTTTCAAACTTTGCACATTGGAATTTCGAGGCTGACATGTTCACTGTACCTCGAAGATAGCATAATTTCAGCTAGATGTGTATAGCTGTTGAAATAAAGACGCTGTGACTGGTAGAACCCTGTCCCTCTACAGCCAGCCTTTTTACACCAGCAGAAATGGATACAAGATATGTACTAGGGTGTACCTAAACGGGGACGGTATGGGCAAGGGCACTCACATGTCCCTGTCATGCGGGGAGACTATGATGCTCTGCTGCCCTGGCCATTTAGACAGAAGGTAACATTGATGCTGCTGGATCAGGATCAGGGCAGGCGCAACTTGTCTGACACATTCCGGCCTGATCCGACTAGCAGCAGTTTCAAGCGCCCCACCAGCGACATGAACATCGCCTCAGGCTGCCCACTGTTTGTGTCACAGGCGGTAGTGGAGGGGGGCTTTTATCTTAAGGACGATACCATCTTCATCAAGGTTATTGTGGAGACGTCAGACTTGATGGGACCATGAAGATAAACCCAAGTTACACTATACATGATAGATATAGACATGAGACATAGACGTGCTCAGAAGTATTGATGGAAAAAAATCTAAACGAGACGTTGGAATAAGGTATCATAAACTTCGTTGGAATTTGGATCTCAAGGTATCAAGAGAAGGAGTAGGCCGCAATCAGTACTATGTACAATTGTCTACTTATAGTTGTATCCTTTGTTTTGGACCAAGGTTGGACTTTGACAAGCAAGCTTGCATTGACCATGCTTGCATTGTTCAAGCTTGCATGCGGTGTGGAATCGACCTTCCACATCATAATCACTTTATTCTTAAAATAGAAAGCTGTCAAAAAGGAAAAAAAATGATCTGTGTAAAACAATGACAGGCAGGCGACACCTGTCGGACACATTCCGCCCTGATGTCTTGATACATTTTACACTCCCTAGCTGCAGAATTTTTTTTATTTTCAGTGTGATGATTAATATTGTGCAATACTAAAGATCTTCAACATTATGACAGTTTTTTCCATAAACCTTCCTGTTCAGTGGTTGCAGACAACGTGAAATGCTTCTACTGTGACGGTGGTCTGCGGAACTGGGAGCCAGGGGACGAGCCGTGGACGGAGCACGCCAAGTGGTTCCCGCGGTGCGAGTTCCTACTGCAGCAGCGAGGAGACGACTATGTGCAGGGAGTACAGGCTCGATTCCCTAACCTCCATGCACGGCAACAGGTACAGGTAGATGTGTGCCGAGCTCTCTTCTTTTGGTTTGTTGTGGTCTACTGGAGGGCTAGCGCTCTTCTGGTACAGCAGTTGGAGAAAAGACACTGTCCAATCTGTCAGCCAAAGTTTTAGATGTGTGAAGATTTCTCTTCCTTTGGTTTGGTTTAGTATATATCGTATAGTGCTGCTTTAGGACTTGTAGTTGTAGGTGGACAGTCTTCTATGTTGACAGCATGAAAAAAGGATGGCGTGCTGTCTGATGATTTGTTTTTCTTCCCCCCAAAACAGTTTTATCATTGTTCTGTGTTTTGATGAAAGTCTGCATATCTATAGTACTTTTTTTTGCATTTTATTTTTATTTTATAGCATTTTTGTTTTACAAACTCTATAACACAATTTTAATATTTTTCATTTGAAGTGGTGTTCAATGCTAACAACTCAACTTAAGTCAACAGTTGATCATTGCACTTTCGGTGCTTTCAAAAAGGAAAAGGCAAAAAGATAAATCAACAAATTAAAAAAAAATAGTTTTTCAAAAGCTTTGTGAACATAATCTCCCTTCTAGTTAAAACTGTGACCAATACAAATATGTGAATGAAACACCCTATGGAAGAAGTGGTTGTGCTCAACCTATTGAAGGCTCATGCAGTACTTGAGGAACAAGGAATCCCATACAGTCCACAGTGACCTGTTTTGTATGTCAGCTAACATGAATTATTGTTTTGTTTCTGTAGATATTGCAGCAGCACATGAGACCACCAGATGAAGCAGGAACTGGTATGTACACTGTCCTCATGGAAAAATTTTGTGAAAAATCACATGAAATAGGTATTCTGATGACAGCTCCTGGTAACACATAAATGTGAATGAGGACAGTGCCAGCAATTTTGGTTAAAAATGTATACATTCCATAGTGCTGGACCAGGATGTATCTCTATATAGTAAACAAATTGTAAAGTAAAATACGAAATTTGTGTCACACCTGTAATTTTTGTGTGATACTCTGCTTTATTTGATACTTTGACATGTCACTGTGTTTTGAGTAACCTGTATAAGCAGAGCATTTTTTTGAAATATATTGTGAAAAAAAATTGAACTTTTGTAGGTCGACCAGCTCCGCGCCTGAAGACCTCCCAGAGCAGCCTGGCTGTGGAGATGCAGAGTCAGGTGGTGTCAGGTGTCCTGGAGATGGGCTTCGACCCCAACATCGTCAGGAACGCCGTCCAGCAGCACCTGCGGGAACACAGCAGCGGCTTCACCTCCGCGCACGAGCTGGTCGTCGCCGTGCTGGACCTCGAGGAGGAGGAGGAGAGGATGGAGCATTCAGGGTCATCCCAGATGGGGAAAGGGGCTGGACCAGGGGAGGGGGCGTCGCAGAAGCTGAAAGAGTTGGAACAACCAGCTGCAACATCAACCACAGCTGCAGCTGCAGGGGCAGAGGCCAGTGGGACAGAGGAACCACAACCAGGGACAAGTGCAGCAATGGAGGAACCAGCAGCTGCTGCTACAGGTATTGTCTTACAATTAGAACTACAGCATTGTTTTTGCTTTTTGTTGATGGTGTGGGCATGGATTAGGCAAAAGCTGTGATTGCAGAGACTAACTTCCTGTGTAAAGTTTTGAATGCCATAATTTTGAGCACACTAGCAGAGGAAGTGAGCCACATCATGCAAGGGCTTGTCATCATGTTCTCCTCGTAATGTTTCTAATGTAGAGCCTTCTACTAAGCCCTTATAGTGTACTGTACAGTTTTCTTTCTTGAATTTCCAGTAGTATTGTGTGTGTACACTCTTCCTCTTACTATCTGCTCAGTTCTCCTTGAATATTCTATCACTCTACAGGGGAGGGCAACAGTTTTGAACAGTTGAAGAAGGACCTGGACAAGTACAAGGATGAGAGAACGTGTAAGATCTGTATGGATGCTGAAGTCAACATAGTCTTTATCCCATGTGGACACCTAGCGGTTTGCGCCAACTGTGCAGCCAGCGTACGCAGGTGCCCAATTTGTAGGGCTAGCATTCGTGGCGCTGTCCGGACGTACATGTCTTAGGTTGAAACTCAAAGTTCGAACTTAGGAATTTTTTTAGTCTCTAAAACATAAAATCCAGCACAATAGCCCTGAGATCTATAGATGGGCAGACATTCTATAATGATGATGTCATCTCTCACATGCAAAGTACAATGAGATTGAGATGCTCTAACCTATAAATTCCTTTATCTTAACGTAATTTAACAGTCTGGGGTTCCTACAAGTAGAAAGACTTTTTTTTTGCTTACCAGTACATGCACTCTTCACAACTGCTTCTAATATCTTATCAATGGGGCAATATTTAAGAACCAGGATAAAGAAGAAAGGAAGATGATGTTGAAAGCCTTTGCTGTGTTTTCAAGCTGAGCTGTATTCAACATAAACCTTAGACGTCTTGTGATCAAAGTAAAAAAGATATTTTAGACTAAAGGAAAGGTAGCCAAACATTTTCAGTCCATCACATATAGTACTGACATGAATGGCACACAACTTCTGTTACTGTGCACAATTTATTTTTTGTGATGCAACTTTACAGGAAACAATCATGTAGATGTACAATACATACGCAGTCATATGAGTGGAATGTATAAAGTCAATTCCAAGTTAGAATACAGACATTACTTAAATTTGTTTAATATCCTTATTGATATTTACAGTTGAATGTTTGAGTTATTGTTCTTTTTCTGTGCTGCATTCTGGATGCACATAATGTAACTATGATGACAACTACATAGTTACAAATATTAAAATCAGCACTGCATGTGTGAAAATTGTTGAAAAGTTTCTCTGTATTTGTCACTAGACTTGCCTGCAAAATTTGACTGAATCCAAAAAGAACTGCAGCAAATTTTTGACTGACATGTTCCTCATGAAAGGTATTTGATCATTATCTTTGTTTTTTGTTGTATTAATACAATAACCTAAACAAGTCATTACTTTCACATAAATATTTTTAAAACACTTGAAGGAAGTCCATATACCTCTTTCCTTACCTCTATTTTCTTGAATTATAATAAGATCTGATACATGAATATATATATGACACCAGTTTCAAGATGTAAATTTATGAGCAATGCTGTATGCCCTTATGGCGTGTTCTGTTGTGACTGTGTTCTCTGCCTTGTAACGACCAGGAACCTCCGTTGTTTTGTAAACAGGTTACTGCTCAATATAAAGCTGCTTTATCTAAAACTATCATGATGTACAATGAATAAAGGGTCTGCTAAAACATACAGAATCGACTTTTCTTGTCTTAGAGTACAGGCAAAAAAGTACAAGGAGATGAACTAAACATGGTTGGTTCATATGCAATAAGAAAATAACTTTATCTGTAATTTTGTTGTGACGATAAATTTATTACACAATTATATTATATTATATAAGACAGCTCCTTTTCAGAGGACTAAACTAGTCTGTAAGAGACCAGGATTAGAATACATACCCAAACTGTCTTTACATTGAACCATCGGTTGAATCTTTTCGATGTAAATGGACGAGCAATCTTGCCTGGTGTATGCCCTTAGAGCCTGTTCCGTTGTGACTCTGTTCTCGGTAAAGTTTCTGGTGGAATGGTGGTAACACTCGACGTTGTAATGACCAGGAACTTCGGTGTTTTGGTGAACAGGCTTCCCTTGCACCTCACTGACACCATAGGTTGTTGTGCTCATAAAGTGATGATGGTACCTATAGTGTCCAGGTACTTGATGATGATGATGATGATGATGACTGGTTTATTAGAGACTCAAATTCAATATATACACAGACCCAAACTCGCAGGCAAATTTCTAGTGGTTGCCTGAATTGCGTTGGTGGTCCGAATACATAAAATGTCATTAACGTATTACTACATGCTATCACATAAAAACATTATTCCTTACTCCTATATTGTTGCAGATTCGTATTAATTATAAATAATCTTTTACTTTAAATATTGCACATTAGTATACTTCTGTGTTTTGACAGACAGGCCTTCCTTGCCTTTCACTAAAACCATGGACATTTGTGCCCGTGTTCTCGCCAACTGTGGTAGAATCCTGGTAACGCGCAATGCTGTAATGTCCAGGTACTACTGTGTTTTGGCGGATAGGCATCTCGAGATCTTGTCCCTCATGAAAACCACAGACAGTTGTGCCCATGTTCTCCCCAACAGTAGTGGGATCCTGGTAACGCGCAATGCTGTAACGTCCAGGTACCTCTGTGTTTTGGCGGATAGGCATTCCTAGCCTCTCACTGAGTCTGACAACATGTTCACTCCCCATGTTCTCCACAGTAGTAGTTGGATGAATGTGACGCTCTATTCTGTAATTCCCAGGCCCCTCGGTGTTTTGAAAGACAGGCTATGAGACCATAGGCAACCTAGTAAATTTGAGGAAAATGGGACATTGGTAGGGGACGCGCAATATGCTAAATGTGTAACGTTAGTGGGGTATGGGATTGGTACCACTCATTGAGGAGAAAGTAACTTTGAGGAGAAAGCAACAGCAAAAGGAAACTATGAGAACTTCGATTTAAAACATGGCTTGGAACAATTAAAAGTTGGAAGTACAATTCACCGTGGTTAGCTGGATAGCCCATGCAGGATGTCGGATGTCGATGGTTGGTGTAGTCAAGGTTTTTGCAAGGTATATCGCTGGTCCCTTCGCGGAAGTCGCTCAGCTTATAGTGTTGGCTCACAACTCACGGGCACGCACACATACACCTTTTGCGCGGTCGTCCCCAACCGGATGATGCAAACCTGCATGTCGTCCCCGGCCCCAACCTGATTCATTGTCGATGGTTAAAGTTGTTTACTCTAGATTGTGCGGGGAATCCCCTCTGCGGAGACGACCAATCGGGACGTTTTGTCATGAACAATCATTGTCGATGGTTAAAGTTGTTTACTCTCCCCATGTGTGCGTTGTCACACAGGTGGAGACCTCGAACACATGGGGAGAGTAAACAACTTTAACCATCGACAATGATTGTTCATGATTAATGATAAGCAACTTAACCCTGGCTCACCGACTGGCTGACAGATATATGACCTTCGAGTCCCCGCGCAGAGGAATGCGCCCAACCCAACCTGTTCATGGTTACAATACCAGCTAAGTATCAAACCCGCTTACGAAGCAACGCTTCAAGCTCTTTGCACTTGAAACCTACTGCCCTACATAGAAACACTTAATGTGGGAGTTGAAAGACAACCCCAAATGAACCCTGGCACCCCCGGGAATCGAACCCGCGACAGCCAGCTTGTTGGTAGCTTGGGGAGCTTGGGGAGCCAACACTCCTAATTTTGTCTGACCATATTTTTCTTTCACAATTTTTTTTTTATTTTAGGCCAAGAGGTCCAGGACCCGTGAGACGAGTCAGTTAGTAGCCTCTTGAAACCTCAGTGTTACAATGACTGCGGCGGTTGGTTTTCGCTGGGAGAGCTGTATCGGGCCCTGTATAGTGTACAGCTATCGTGTCGGACCCCTTCGCACCGTGCAGATTCGGGATGGTCTGCTGTCGCCTGTCACAGTCACACAGAAACTTCCTATCAAAATGTCCAACAATACTATATACATTTTTGGAGGCCCAAGGAGGTTATAGTGTACTCTACATGTATAACCTTCTTGATATGCCTTATATGCCGCGTGAATACGATGTACGCCCCAAAAAATAAATCGTCATGCTCTCATTTTAAACCTCCAGCAGGTTGAAACAACGCAGACCGCTACACTTGAAGTCTGCACAGGAGGTGGCAGAAGGTTATGTTTTCGGCGGCGTTGGTGTATCTGTGTGTGTGTGTGTGTGTGTCACCACGATAACTCTAGAATGCTAAGATGTATTGTCTTGATATTTGGTAGGTGGGTAGGTCTAAATGAGACCTAGAAATGATTAGATTTTGGGCCCCCTAGCGGCTTTCCATGGTACTGCAGCTGAACTTCTGGTTTTGATATCTCGTGATCTGTAGATGCTAGTGTCACGAATTTGGGATGGTAGATAGCTCGTGGGCTAGGGAAGAAGTGACATAAGTTTGGGCTCCCTAGCAGCCTGCCCCGGAACTGCAGGGGCGTTTGTTGAATAAAATAAAAGGGCGATAACACAAGAACCAGTTGACGAATCGCCATGATTTTTGGTATGTAGGTAGCTTGAGTGATGCTTGACATAACTATATGGCAATTATGCTAATCTGGATGTAATTTGCATAATCAATTAGGAAATTCTATAAATAAGCTGCATTCCGTGATAGGACTATTCAACCTTGTGACATATGTAATTGACAACGAAAGAAACTTAGGCAGATATTAGACTCAGATATTACACTCAGATATTAATTATGTAAATGAAGACCTGATTTGCATAATTAATGAGAAAATGTTATGATTCGATAATGCTAACTGCCTGGAATTTAATACTAGGAGTAATTGAAATTTAAGTAAAGGTGAACATCATAAAACATAAATTATGCAAATGTTGACCTCATTTGCATGATTTATGAGGAAATGCTAGATTGGCATTCTTTGTTAAGATAAGACTGTCTTTGGGTGGATAATATGATCAACCGATACAATTCATGCAAATTAGAATCCTATTTACATAATCAGGGAGAATAATCTATAATTCGTCAGTCATAAAGGTTAACATCACTTGGCGAAGGTATGAGCTCGTGGAACTCTAGTTTTCAGCTACGATGGACCCTTTTGACGTTTGAGCGCGTGCATGTGAGTATGGTGAGGATAACGGCCGTACCTGTACTAGTGGTGGTTATGACCACCCGACCATTGTCATATGGGTCTCATTTTATCAAATTGTTATGCCCATTGTGTTAAACCAAGGAGGTTAAATCAAGGCACAATTTATTAACAGATGGATATCTGTCGTATTTAAACCTCCTTGGTCAGAATACTGTCATTCGTTTCCAGTCACCACTGTTCTCTCAGTTCTCTGACCGAAAACAAGGGTCCCAAGCCAACCAAAGACAGTGAACATTATGCAAAGGGTAATATCGGCCTTATTAGTATGCGCCTCAAGGAGGTTTAAACTCTGATATGTAAACCTCCTTGTTCATCAGATATATTAAATAGTCAGACCCACCGATCGATCGATCGATCAAAATAGTGCATGATCGACAATGACAATGGCCAGATAGGTGAAATAGTCAAACACAATAGGGCATAAACACTTCACAATGTCAGAAGGCTTACCAAAATTGACTGTCGCACTGAATTTAAAACCCGATTTGGCCGTGATGGAGCCTTGATTTTGCACATAGCTACTCGGCCTACACACGGGGCCCTCGGCCACACATACAATGGGAAGGAAATGATTGGCAAAAAGACTGACGGGTGGCCTCACTAAGCCATCTTTCTTATTAAAGCGAATGTGGCATCCAGTTGTATCGAATAATCATTAGTCAAGTCATTGTCTTAAAAACGGTTTAAATGATTTGATATTTCTTAAGAATGTCTATGTTTTAAGGTGATGTATCACAGCATTGCTGTTAAGGCGATTGTACCAGTAATCTAAAGCATCTCTCTATTCTACTCTGCATGCAATGTTCATTTAAATGAACCATTTAAGAAAATCACATAAACAGCATTACAGTAATGATAGCATGCAGTACGACTTAGGTAAGATTCCGATTTTTGTTACAGGCAATACTATGAATCATTTCTACAAATCTGGCATTTATCCATGTATTTTATACTGTTGCCAGTTCAACCAGCGGTTCTGTCTGAGTCTGAGCGTCCCCGACTATCATTGGGCTCTATCTTTACACTCCCTCCGCGCACCATCAGCAGAAGTGCCAGTCTACACATGTACAGTACGTAGACGTAGTGAAAAGCAGGCACCACAAAAAGCATCATTATCACAACCATATAAGCAGTCCTTTTGGTCTTTCCAGCGAAATCTAGGAAAGCGTACACATCACCATATTTCCTAAACCCGTCCAAAGACGAGACCCAATACACAAAAAGCAGATACGTCACTAGGTACAACATCGGATAGATGACGTGAGCAATTCGTGTGGGGATGCCAGAGATAAGGACGTTAGTTACAAGTTACAACCAAGACTGAGTTCATGATGTGTAACAACCAACTGTTAGTGGAGAGGTCTCCACCCATGGCGGAGTAATACACAATGGAAATGGTTAGTGCGTGGGTGTATGCGATGTTATACAGCGCCCAGTCTAACTTGATATATCAAGGAAGTGGTCCTGTGTTTCTATTTTGTTCAACGTAGTCCCTACTTTTAGGATTCCGACTTTTATTACTGAATTGGTGGCTTAAAGATTTTGTTCCGTCTTCGGCCCGTTTCGGTGAAAGTCGTCGTCTTCTCAGGCGGAATCGTCGAAAAAGTCGTCGTGGCCGTCCCTTCCGACTTTGACGTGTTCCCTGAGGCAAATAGCGGCGGACACGCCCATGTGAGCGGTCAAGGCCACGAACCCCCAGTGCGTGAACTTCAAGAACCTGTAAAATGAGGTGAAGAGGGTTGGTGCATAGGGTAGGAAAACTCATATCCACACCGCCGATTGTACAGCGTGAAAAAGCAACAACACAGAAGAAGAATATAGTACAAGACGTTCAAACATTTAAATAATCAGAGATAAAAAGAGTTGAGCTGTTTAAGATTTAGCTTAGATTTGACGTGAATATTGCCTCTATAAGGCTTCAGAGGCGTCTGCCATGGAAACAGACGAATTGAATTGTTTAGACAGAGAGATAACGCCAGGGGATCCGTGCAAATTCGTGCTTTGCTTGTCTTTGTATTATGTATTGTATTAAGTGTTGGTTAACTGTTGGTGGCGGCATTAATATAAGTGTAAACTTGAGTGTGTCGTCACCGGCGCACCATGTCTTGTCAATAATCCTTTCAATAAAAAGAAAAAAGAATGCCAGGGGAGTTGGTCCGCTAGAGCGAGTACAGTTTGTCGGTCAGAGCGGCAAACTTCTCTAGCGGACTAACTACTCTGACATGTTATCTGTATTGCCAATTCAATCTCTTCTCTTTCCAGCCGCCTCTGAAGTCTGGTAGATGCTATGGGGAATACATACCAGCCGAAGTTAAAGGTGATGTTCAGCACTACCATGTTGCCCTCCAGTACCAGGAAGGTGAAGATGGCGGCCAGACCACGGTACACCAGGAACGGAGTCTGTTCCACAAAACTGAAAAACGGAACGGGCGTTAGAGGATCTTAGACGTGTGGTCTCTGCCAGACTCCAATGGGGTGGGAAAATACATGAAGCAGAAATTGGCCACATAGACTGATAATGATATAGATATAGTCAGAGGAGTGAGCCGCCCATAGTAGTATACTTTGCAACCAACCGAGTCCGCGCGTTGCAAAGTGTGCTCCTTAATTTGGAGCCGTATGTGTAAAAGGATATTTACTAGTTTTGCAAATTCCTTAAGATATTTTCTGCAACCTATTGAAGTCTGGTAGACTAATGAGAGGACCAAAAACACTCGTGCCAAGCAGATGTATTATAAAGAACCCTGCTCATTCTCATGCAGTTTTCAGAACGCTTGTGGCTGCAATTGCAAGACGTCTGCACTTATGTAACAATTCGCCACGTTCAAATGTAGTACTAGAACACAACATGTGTGACATTTATGCGAATTTGATGGAAAAAATGAAAATAATATAATATAATGTAACTACAGTAAAAAAAGAGAATTGAAAAAGAATTATTGTAAAACTGGAGCGGTATGATTTTTGATTGATAGAAAGGGGGGTGTTAATTGTTTAAAAGGGCAGCAAACAAATAGGGAATAGTAACAGTCGTACTATTGAAACGTTGCAAATAAAACACCCGTAAAAACTGAAAATTAGCCGGATTTCTTAATCTTCTTAGGACAAGACTAAGCTTCGGGCAGAAATCATCATTTTTGACTCACAAATACATAACACTTGTATTCAACCTTTGATCGTGCATAGTTTTTCTGGGGCCCTATATACTGAATAGTATCTAACTTGCCCCAGGGCTGGACTCTGGAGAGACGCCGGACTCAGCCGACGTAGCAATACAACTGAGCTACGTTCGCTGATGGTGGATAGGGAGGAATGGTGCAAGAGGGTCCAAGTTTCTTCCCGAGATGGCAGCTAATAGATGTCCTCGAACGACGACGCCCCAGGGCTTGTTGTGACCAGATTTAAAGGCTACAGCAGTACACAATGAAACTCAAACGAACCAATGCGGGTCAAATAAACAATGACACAAAATCGCTAAAGACAAAAGCAAACGACAAATATAATATGATGGATGCGGGTGAAGCATTTTGTTTAATTGTTACTTCCATGAAAATGGAGGTATTGTTTTTTCAGATGTTCTTCCTGTTTAGGACCTGTGAAAAAGTAATGGTGATGTCATCAAATACCCGTCCTATTGTATCAGCGCAGGCGCGGCCCAGCACTATACAAGAGATAGATTCACTACATACCGAGTGTGAACGCAGCCAACTCCCTGAAATTTATTGTGACACGATCATGAACAAAACACAAATTACCAGTTTATCGAATCAGCCCAGATCGTCCGACATAGTTGTGCTCTGAGGCAACCATGCAAATGTGGTCAGACGACTTTCGCGCATGCCATTATACACGTTATGTTAAGTAACTTACTTGGTTCAGTTTTTTAGGTAAGCAAAGAAATCTGCATTTTCACTAAAACTTAAACATGAACGAATGACTACGAAAAGTCGAAATCGTACATGTTGCCTTTCAGTCTACACTGATGAAATACGGTATGAATAGTAAACAGTGTCACAGTTTGTTTACTAGTTAAGTGTTACACCACTTGACTATGAAAAAGAACGTTTGTTTACATACCGGGGAAGTGTAGAAGGCACTCTTATCTGGATGAGTCAGTAGCAGGGAGGCAAGTTTACAGATTCGGCAGCACATTTTTGACGAGAATTAGTTCCGTTCCGTCTTCCCTTCTGTCACGTACGGTTGTGCTACAGGTTGCCGGTTGAACGAGTGAAATATTGTGAGGTCAGATGACGTCATAGGTCATCACGTCTGTCATGTCTGTGATTGTGAGTATTACATCCCCCTGAGGGTCTGTTCTAGTCTCTACCAGACTCCTTTGCAGGCTGATAAGACTGGTAGAAATCGGCCAAAAAGGGAGGGGAGTTAACTGGCCATAGAGGGAACAGTTTGCCTGAACTGCACTGTGCAGGCAAACTAACGTTTACTATTAAAAGTCAAACTTTTATTCTAATAGTATGCATACAATTCGTATGTATTCGTGTTCGTGTTCAATAGCTCTATTCGTAGAGGGTAGGTCGGAGGGAGTGCCTGAAAACGTGTCCCACCGGGGCGGATTCCTTGGAAGTGTCGGACGGGTACAGCAATATCTTAACATAATTCAAATGACTATTTGATTTTTCAACAAGTGAAGGAATCAATGGAAATATTTCTATATTACATTGTTTATAACACAAGGAACGTTTTCTTGAAAAACATAACACCATAACACTACGTGCAGCAGACTCCCTATACAGCACTGCAGGATGGTATGTTAAGTGATGGTTTGATGTCAGTATGGTGGGTTAGTTTCATAATCACACTCTCACCTTTTATGCACCGCGAACTTCGCAATGTTAAGCTGGGCATGGTTTAAATTTCAAGATCCGCTCCACATGACCACGATTACGTCTTTGTTGTCACGGTAACCAACAACGCCATGCTACTGACAACAGTGACATTCCAAGTAAGAACATTTTAGATATGTCTGCCATATAGCCAGCATCAAAGTGATTATTGGACCATAGTCTCAGTGATACATGTATGTGTAACTATGTTAATGATAACTTCCTATTAAGCTGTTCAGTTAACAGTCATGTGCCTGAGACATAATACAGAGTTTGCCAAGTTGGTGCATGGACAAGTATCCAGTCAATTTTTAAGTGAGAATTTAATTGTCTTCCTTTCACCACAACATGGCTGTTTTTGTCACTGCATGTTGAGCTTTCAACAGACAAGAGTCCCTCTTTCATAAGTAATAGCATCAATTTCAGACTGCATATTGGAATCACTGGTTTGCCCTTTTGGATCTGTATGCCCTGCCAACATAATCGCCAAATCAATCAATCAATCAATCAATCAATCAATCAATCAATCAATCAATCAATCAATCAATCAGATTGTATGTATAAGTTATCATGTCATCACCCATACCTGCCTGTTACTTCAGGTGACAGTAGATGAGAGCCCTCCCACCATGGGTCAGGTACAGGACGCACTGCCTGGACAAAGGGACCTGGACTTTCAACTACAAGGTACTCTAATTTAATATGTATAAATGTAATCTCCATATTCTATACTCATCCAAAAGGTATCCATTCTTCTGATAATTCAAAGTTCAGGAAATACCATGTAAGTGTACTAGGTATTAGATTGGTGTATTCTTGTATTATTGAGATTCTTGGCTGTATGCACAACTGGTTTCAGGTTCAGCACCAAGGACAGGTGCCATTGCTGATATAAAAAAAATTGCTGCAGCTTCTTCATTTTTGGGCCAAATGATCTGAAATTTGACAGGGAGGTAGAGTGGAGAAATACCCTTGGGTGTATTTTTTCATTCTTGTAAGTCAGGCCGTCAAAATTGTTTTATTTAGTTTTTTTTGGCAATTTTCAGACAAAAAATGAACATTTTGGGCACAAATCTGTTGATACATACCCTTCATTAGCCAGGACAAGCAGTTTTTTCATTTGAATAGGAAGGAAAAACAATTCCTTGCAGGGGTACACAAAAAAGTCTAGGGTCAGCAGTTTTTTCTAGGGTCAGTTGGGAAACAGGAAACACAACATTTTTTTCCAAGGCCTAATAAAACATTTAGTAAAACTTGTAACTTTGAATGACAGGACCTGCAGCTCCATGCCTGGTGGGACGGCTTCTTCGATCGTGAGAGCGGTGTGCAGTTTTACCAGTACACCTTCGCTAACAGGTGTCTCGGGGAGGATGAGTTCAGCATTCCACAGCCTCAACAGGTAGGATACTTTAGTCTCTAGTTGTCAAGATTTAGCTAAAAAATACACTATTAGTAACTTAAATTGCGAGGCTTTAAATATGACAGACTATCAATGAGATTTACATCAATATATGAATGGTATCCTTTGGTATTTCTGCCAAGAATATGATTTTTATGCCCTTGCTTGCCTTGGTTATTTGTTTTTGGCTACTTGGAATTTTCTGAGAGAATTCCATAGCATTTAGTATATGGGTGGTTGAAAATTGTTCTGGTATGTAGTACAATCTGGACCAGANTTAGCAGTGTTCGAAATACCCGTCTGCAGTCTGCAATTTGCAGATAGATTTTCAAGATTGCAGAAGAATAAAATCTTACAATCTGCAATTTTGCAGAAGGAAAGATAGGCTCCGGATTCAATACTTTTCAATGGGTCTGCCTATTTACCGGAATACACCGGAAAACACAGTTAAACACCGGAAAACACCGGAAAACACATATAAGAGGCTAAAATCTACCGGAATACACCCTGATATGATGAGATAACATACCGAATTGCTGTATTTTGACATGAAGTAACGTGTATATCGCCGCGGGAACAAGAAATCGTTATGAATTGGCGATCGGCGATCGCGGAGGCGAGCCGACCAGTCGCCATGTTTGTTTACATTGCCGACTACGAAATGTTTGTTTAACGCGATCGCCGTACAGAAGTGAAATTTACCGAAATGAAGAGGTCTTTGATGCAGGTACCGCAAGTTGCTACATTCTGGCATGAAATAAGTCGTATATGACTTTGTTATATGACGTTGGGAACAAGAAATCACTATGAATCGGCGGAGTCGACCCGGCCAGACGCCATGTTTGTTTACTTAGCAGCCGGCTATAACGCTAGTGAACCTTTGTCCGTCACTTTTTCTCAGTGACAATCATGTGACGCCAATTTCTAAAAATGATGAACCGTTTTTCTTGTCCTATTATATTATGGATCTTTCGTCCTCGTGGTCATGGGTGTTTGGTCCTCGTTACGTTGGATCTTTCGTCCTCGTTTAGATGCTTGTTTAAGCAGCAGAGACAACAATGTTACTACATAGCCACACGTGTTGCGGCCTCGATTAGTCGCAGACGCTGCCGGATCCACGCTGCGCTGCCGATGTGGGCAAGCCGCCGGCTCCTTCGATACCTTCCCGCCCTAGCCAACTCTCAGCTCAGCAAACTGTTTTTTTTTACCCCAGTTCATCATTTTAAATTAAGCAGAACATCTGGACAATTTTTCTAGTGATATTCGGCAGGAATTATTCATGTTAGAACAAGGACCTACTGTCTACTCGCTTCCTAAAGTTTGGCTTGCGACGCACACGCAACGCCGGGCGTGTTGTTGTCGAATTTCCAGCAGCAAATATCATCAATTC
>NW_017803851.1:205912-207929 GCF_001625305.1 Branchiostoma belcheri | reverse complement strand
TGGGTTGTTATTGTCATTATTTAGAAATGTTTTGAATTCTTTGTAATTGTTTGTCTAAGAAATTTCATAATTTGGAAATATTTTGAACATCTTGTCAATATTCTAAATAATTCCCTGGTTTTCTAAAAACGTTTGAAATATTCCTGATGTGGATTATGACATTTCCAATAGTTTCTAAATATTTCTAACAGCACTCTACCATTTTTTACCATTATTTCGAATTATTTCTAACATTTTGTAAATAGGTCAGTGGGATGGGAAGGAAGTAATTCACACATCCCTGTGGAGTACAGGGTAGACTGCCTGGGTGTCAGGCATTGATGCCTTACAACAAAAGAGCCACCAGTGTCCAGCAGTGAAATCTAAAAATATACAGAGGAAGACAGAAGAGTAGGATTAGCACCTACTTTTATGGGGGCAATTACCCACATCTACCATTTGGTTATTTGTTTGAAATAGTTCTAAATATTTCGAATTGTGACAGAAACACATGGGTAGTTCAAATTTATTCTAAAGAAAGAGATCTTTGTACAGTCACATTCAAAATGTTTCAGAAATATATAAATGAATTCAAATATATTCAAATTTTCATTTTCAAATTTTTGAAAAATTTAGAACTTTTGTTACTGGGGTATTCTTTTCTTCTAAATAATTCAAACGTATTAGAAACATGGAGAAAAAAACCCACTCGGTGACGCGGAATGGACTCTACAAATTCAAGTGATTTTCAAAAGGTCAGGTTTTATGGAAATTATGCAAATTAGCTTATTCCCAAGGGACCAACATTTTCAAACAAAAATTTTGGCTAACAGAGGGAAAATTATACCAGAGGACAACAATTTCCTGCCTAAGAATTTGGTACTACATATTTTCTAACATATTTCTAAGACTTTTATTTTTCACGCGCAAATTTTTCACGCGCAAGTTTTTCACGCGCAAATTCTTCACGCGCAGAAAACCCGTTCCTGAAAAGTACGCGCCCCCCAAAATGTATCAATAGATTCAGTTTTATTTCTCAAACAAACAGTCACAATATCAAACTTAGCTACTTTTACTATAGAGTCCAAACTGTAGTGGTTTCATCGGCGAAGTACTCTTGTCGCAATTTCGTGCATTTGATTGAAGAAAATTGTTGATGCCGTGGCGTGCCGATGTAACACGTTACGTGTTCGACCGAGTTTGTTTACTGGCCGGGCGCAGGTCATTGACCTTGGCTTGCGTTGTTCCGGCGGCTGAGTGGACTCGAAGAGCAAAATGTCTGGCAGTTTTAGCGTCCGATTTTTGTTTGTATATCATTGAAAATAACGCTAATTTCCACCACTACATAACGAAATTCTTGTGAATAAATGTATAACTCAAAAAGTCTTTTGGGGAAATAAATATTCTTATCCGGATTTTTGGTGTAACATCCATTGACCTTTATCCGTCACATATATCAGCAATAGTGAAGTGTTGCCACTTTATAAAAAGATCAAACAGCATTCTTCCCCCGCTATATGTTGACACTATAGAGTACCTTTGCCCCTTTTGTTGAATGCGTTTTGCTGTCTCCTTGATGCCTCTGTAAGAAAATTATCGCACTGAATAAAACACGACTGAATTGCGTTGGAGACAGGCATGTTCTAAAAAAGATGAACCTTTATCCGTCACGAAGATACTCGTCATAACTCTCTCTTTGTTATTTACCTTTTAGACAAGGACTGTTATTTCTTTTTCCGTGGTTTGAGAGTGTCTGAAACTCAAGCTGTCTGGATAAGGCAAAACGAAAGTTCAGCGTTGAAAAATGTCCGTTTTTTTCTGTTCTCTGTCAATGTCCCGAAAAACATCGTCCTGCGACAGATTCGTTCTTACGTTCCACTGCCGAGTCGTGGCTGTTAATCCTTTGGTTAAATCCTTGGGGGCCTGCGACAGCTATTAAAATGCGAGTAACTGACGATGGTTTGCACTACAGTCGGTAAAAGTCATGCTAACAAGCAGGCGGAAGCGGAGACCCGGAAACTGTAACATGATAACACAG
>NW_017803851.1:201372-205892 GCF_001625305.1 Branchiostoma belcheri | reverse complement strand
TTTTTCTTGTCCTATTATATTATGGATCTTTCGTCCTCGTGGTCATGGGTGTTTGGTCCTCGTTACGTTGGATCTTCGTCCTCGTTTAGATGCTTGTTAAGCAGCAGAGATTACTACATGTTACTACATAGCCACACGTGTTGCGGCCTCGATTAGTCGCAGACGCTGCCGGATCCACGCTGCGCTGCCGATGTGGGCAAGCCGCCGGCTCCTTCGATACCTTCCCGCCCTAGCCAACTCTCAGCTCAGAAAACTGTTGTTTTTTTTTACCCCAGTTCATCATTTTAAATTAAGCAGAACATCTGGACAATTTTTCTAGTGATATTCGGCAGGAATTATTCATGTTAGAACAAGGACCTACTGTCTACTCGCTTCCAAAGTTTGGCTTGCGACGCACACGCAACGCCGGGCGTGTTTGTTGTCGAATTTCCAGCAGCAAATATCATCAATTCTTTCACAATCAAGAAGACTACTTCAGCAATCAGCTATATAATGAAAGCTATATAGTAAAAGACTTCATATGTCGTGTCAACAGGCGATTGGAGTAAAAAAACGATTGGTTTGTGCGGAAACATCAGTCCCTTTATGGCTGGTCTGAATGCTCTAGCTCCGCACTGTATACAAACAAACGCTGGAGAACAATCTTCTTTATATTCGGCAATTTTCGAGATTCTTCGGAAACCAATCACAGAGGCTCGGTTATAGTCGGTGCAGATCGTGTTTGTAACGAAGATGGACGAAACTGATTGGAGCCGCCCGACTAGACTAGTCGGCGCCAGCGGCGCCCGGCGGCAACTTCTTCAAAGGGAAACGCCTGTCAATCAAGTACATGTACGTGAAGCCACGCTGTGGGAAAAGTACGCGCCCCCCAAAATGTATCAATAGATTCAGTTTTATTTCTCAAACAAACAGTCACAATATCAAACTTAGCTACTTTTACTATAGAGTCCAAACTGTAGTGGTTTCATCGGCGAAGTACTCTTGTCGCAATTTCGTGCATTTGATTGAAGAAAATTGTTGATGCCGTGGCGTGCCGATGTAACACGTTACGTGTTCGACCGAGTTTGTTTACTGGCCGGGCGCAGGTCATTGACCTTCGGCTTGCGTTGTTCCGGCGGCTGAGTGGACTCGAAGAGCAAAATGTCTGGCAGTTTTAGCGTCCGATTTTGTTTGTATATCATTGAAAATAACGCTAATTTCCACCACTACATAACGAAATTCTTGTGAATAAATGTATAACTCAAAAAGTCTTTTGGGGAAATAAATATTCTTATCCGGATTTTTGGTGTATTTGGTGTTCTTTATTCATGATCGAATGGTGCCGAAGTCAGCGTACCCTGACGCTCATGAGCGATTCGCGATCGCCTAAATATCGCTGAAGAGAACATGTTCAGATCCTGGCGATTATATTTTAGATCGACTACGATAAAACTTCAGGGCTGTCCTCGGCAAAATCAGATGAAATTTCAGTGTCAAGCTTTGCAGGAAATTATCAAATGCCGCCGCTCGCTGACGCACGCACTCGCTCTGTGCGGGTCATTGACCTTCGATTTGCGTTGCTTCCGGAAAATGTCTGGCAGTTTTATCGTCGGACTTTTGCGCTTTTATCCAACAGACCGACCTCGTAGCAATCATTCACGGGCATCCTATGCAACTATCTTTCTTCCAACTAGTTCGGAGTTGTGTGCACTGTGTATGGGAACCGCATCAGTCTGAATAATCAATTCTCTTCTGTGATGGCGCTAAACAAACATCGTAGTCCGCAATGTAAACAAACATGGCGACTGGTCGGGTCGCCTCCACCGATCGCTAAATTATAATGATTTCTTGTTGCCGGGTTCCTGCGGCGATTTACACGCTATTTAATGGCAAAACACAGCAATTTGGGATGTTATCTCGTCTAAGCAGGGTGTATTCCGGTAGATTTTAGCCTCCTATATGTGTTTTCCGGTGTTTAAGGCCGCACAACACAGTATTTATGGGCGAACCCCGTAGTCAAAAGTAGTCCGGGCACAAAGTAGTGCTGCACAATACTAGAGAAGGGTGCAGAGATTGTTCTGAGCATGGTATCGAGATAGAACCTGTGGTAAATGTTAGAGGAATACGTCAGTTTTGAGACTGTAGAAGTTGACTTATGGTGCGTGTTCAGTCGGCGTAGATTTGCGCTTGGATACTTGTCCCGCCTAGTACTGTGCGTCGGCTGCAGTTCCATGACCTCCGCAATGGCGCTAATAAAAGAGGGCATGAGAAGAAAACTAGCCGGCAAATTTGAGCTCATTTTCGCATATGTTGTACACTATACCCTGAAATTAAACATATCAAAAATCTGAACCTTGCTTGTGCACCCTACTATGATTTTCAGTGAGTCGAAGTGAGTCACTTTGGGGTCCTTAACTATAGAAATCCCCATAGGGCTAAAACTGTGTTGTGCCGCCTTAACTGTGTTTTCCGGTGTATTCCGGTAAATAGGCAGACCGCTGTTTTGGTGGCCCGGAATGTAGAAGAAATCGTAAATGGAGAGGTCTTATATACACACAAAATACACCCTGTTCAAGATGAACATATGCATACTTATTGACATGAAGTCTTTATATACAAAATAAAACCTACGAACATGTTTATTTAGGATACTGTGGGACCTAAGTTTTATGCACAGATGTTTTCTATTTGTCACATGGAGACGTATCTGTGTACGTGGCAGTGTTGTTCCCAAATACATTTATGTCCCGGCACTCCCGGGATAAAATCACGTAAATACGGTATTGAAACGGTAACGTATTGTAAAACGGACGAATAATGTAGGAAATATGATAAAACCTCGCAAAAAAGTTATTCCTGGCCGCTGTACGACGCGGAGATGTCTACACTGGCGGAGAACTAACATCGTAACTACGTACCTCAGCCATACAGCCCCCCTCCCCCCTCACCAAATCGCTAATTTTCTCGGCAAAACGTGGAGCCCTTAGATTATTTTTGGCATCAATCGCAAGCTAACACTCTATGGTACATGTAGAACATACTGTGAACCTAAGGGCTCACCGATTTCAGGGAGCCGAGGCGATTTTTTCCGACCATGTGCACCACAGAGAGTGGAGATTTTGATGTTTACGTAATCAAGATCGAGTACAAAATACCCAACTATTACGTCCCAAATCGCTATTTGTGCCCCTAAACACATATCAACGTAATCCTTATTATCTCTAAGAAGATATGGCAATGAAAACTTACCTTGACAACGGACGCAAAGCCGTAAAAATGCGTCAAACTGTGTTGGTATCAGAGCTGACAGCACAAAGTCACTTCCCGCCAGGGGAGGTGGGGACCGGAAGTCGCGAATTTGCATTCTGGGAAATCCGCGCTACAGTCTGACGCTGTGCATGATGGGACTAGATCAGCTGGATAATCAGCTGGATAGGTATCGGTAGGTATTACTAGGCAGCTTTTTATCCTGCCTGGAAAGATATAGCGTTAACTAACAGCGTTATAAGTTTGCCAAAAATGCCATACGCGACGTCGACTGTGTAGAAACCTTCTAGTGGCCGACGGTTTTCTCTAATTTAGCGCCGGATCCGGTGCACGTGCAGGGGATCGGCGTGGAGGGAGGGGGGCGGACAGAAATAATTATAAAATACTTTGCTCTTGGCCCTAAACATGAGCGTCCATAGAAACAATAGCCGACCACTAGAAGGTCAACGGAAGAGTCTAGTCCAACACACGATTTTCTAGGAGCGTTACCGTACGATGTATCTGATACTGACCGACTTATTATCGGCGGAGACTGGTTGCCAGCAAATTTATAATTTTTTGCCCCCGGGCAAAAAATCACTTTCACATTGATCATGGTCTTTTCAATTTCTTCTTAGATACTGTACAGCCCAAGAAGAATGGAAGGCTTTGGTCTGACTGATGGGGAAGGGATGGAAAGACTATGGTCTTATTTGAGGCCATTTTTCCGAGTTACCAAAGAGATGACGCCTTCCCATCGCCTAGACCTACTCACAGATGCCACGCTGCACTATGCCAGGAAGTCAACTGACATAGGTACTAAATATGTTCCAGTCTTCCACAGTTTGCATGAATAATGATTTCAATCAAATGTCGAGTCAATAATCAATTGTACACAAAATGAACAACATTCCTGCCCTATGTAAAGCAGCAAGTTATCATTTTCACTGTTTTTCAGAGTCAAGCATATGCAGTCGGTGGGATAAAGCTGAGAAAGCTTTCACACAAGCGCAAGAAGAACTGTCGCAGATCATTTCCCAAGCACCTGGTAAATATAAAGATCTTTCCTTACAATCTCCTAACTAGAAGAACCTTATGTAACTGGATTAAATAATTCTATAGCGCATGCTGCACCTTGTATTTCTATGAAAAATATTTCACATGATCTTGAAAGCAATAACGCTAGCACCTCTGTGACAATGACTGATTCACAAAACCTATTTGAACTCCATATGTGACTGTTTCTAATTACTATTTTGGCCACACAATTTGTTGGTCCTTGACCTTGGATTTAT
>NW_017803851.1:199101-201352 GCF_001625305.1 Branchiostoma belcheri | reverse complement strand
TGATTGGCCTGAAATTTGGCATGAGGATAGCTTGGCACTACATACTATATTTGCTAAAATATTGGATTTCACTTTTTTCATATAGGCCTGTAAATTGCTTTTTTCAGCTTATTTTGTATCAAAATAGCCCAGAAAGTACATTATTGCCTGTTATACTACTATACTACAGTCCAGTGACCTGAAATGTTAGCCTTTCTAGTTATACATATATTACAGATGATTACACTGCATAACTGATGTACATTTATATGTATGGCAACATGAAATATCAAATTGGCACAGTGTAGATGTACATGATTTCTGATTGTATGATCAACTTTTGGAAGTACAGTGTACATAAGTCTAACAGTTTGGTCTCAGGTTTTACATCTTGTAGAGGTGATAGTCACCTTTTATGTCAACCCATCCACATAATGTGGTAAAGCTTTATAAATAAGTAAATAAATAAATGAATAGGTCAAGAACTGTTTAAACAATAGAAGTGTAAAATGTTTTCTTTGTATCACAGGTGTTTGGTCCTGTAACTGTTGACATCACACCACCTGTCATTGAGACTCCGATCAACGTGACGCACATGACAGTCAACAGTGTAGACTTCCTGGTTGCTGTGTGGTTGGAGGGTTCCATCTACGACACTGAAGACCTGGTGGGCGAAGAACTGGAAGTGGCTGCCGGTGAGTCCAATCTTACCATTTTGTTGAAGATTATAATGTAAGTATGATAGTCATGAAATACTAACGGTAACATTGCTCCTTCCTGTGATTTTCATTATTGAATTTGAGACAGACTAGTGTAATCTACTACAGTCAAACCTGTACAAGTAACCATCTCTAGATAAGGACCACCTGGCCATTGATATACAGTCAAACCTGTACTAGTGATCACCTCTACATAAGGACCACCTGGCCACTTATATACAGTCAAACCTGTACTAGTCACCACCTCTACATTTGTACATAGTGACCACCTTACATGTTGTGTACAAATATGACTTTTGACACAAGCACTGATAATTCTGTGTGTTGTAAGATTTTAAAAGTTGACGGCCCCCGAGTGGTCTTTTTGGGCATTTTGGACTGTAGTTCAAAACTCATGGCAGAAATGAAGGAACTGTGATTGAGGGGAAAGGACTTGTTTTCCTATATTGCTAAACATTACTAGTCCAAGTAGTTAGAGTTTTAAAACTGCCGTATCTGTGACTTGGGCCCAATCCTAGTCTATCATACAGATGCAGTTGTTTCTTATGATGGTAATGTTGGGATAATTGCATCTGTTTGTTTACAGGATCCTCCTGACATAGACCATCAGACCAACCAATCAGAGATCAGATGCCGGTGGTTCGGTTTTGAGCATGCCTATCAGGACATCAGCTACCTGGCAGGTGTGGGCAGTGCCCCTGGTCTGGACGATGTGGTGCCGTTAGAGCTCATCGGATCATCTACATCTCACGTCTTCACAGGACTAAGTCTCGAACATTTCCAGGTTAGACTTCACTTCATTATGCATTAGCTTTTATTCACTGAAAAGGGACTACTGTCTTCATTTATAGCAAAATGTTTACAGATCCAACTATCTAGAATGCTACAATATATTTGCCAATGTGAAGCTAAAGTTTACTAGTAACACCCTACAGATTATTTTTGGAAAAAATACTGTACTTTGGACTAATGCTTGTAACCCTTTACAGCTTAAACTTACAAGGTTGATATTTTGTGACAAGCTTCCTTGCCGCCTAATGGATCATAAAGACCCCCTGCGGAAGTCGTTACGCGTCGTTTCAAATCGAAAAATCTGAAGATTTTATTGAATAATCTGAAGATTTTGGGGAAAATCTGAAGATTTTATTGAAAAGTCTGAAGATGATTTCAAAGAATCTGAAGATTGTTTTCAAAATCTGAAGATGGTTTCAAACAATCTGAAGATGGTTTCAAACAATCTGAAGATGGTTTTCGAAGATTCTTCCGAAGGTCTCAAAGAATCTGAAGATGGTTTTCAAAGAATCTGAAGATGGTTTTAAAGAATCTGAAGATTGTTTCAAAGAATCTGAAGATTGTTCTCTGATTGATGTGAAACAATCTTCAAACAACCTCATGATTTTTCAATGTGATCTTGAAATTTTTGTAAGAACTTCCTTTATTATTGATTAGCATAATATGAAAAATAATTGGAATGGTTTATTGTTGTGTGAGTTTTGATTTAGGGCAATTGAGAGAGTTTTTGTACTCTTGTGTAAAACCAAACAATCCTGGAG
>NW_017803851.1:137651-199081 GCF_001625305.1 Branchiostoma belcheri | reverse complement strand
AAACCATGGCAAGAAAACTGCACTTTCACATTGATCATGGTCTTTTCAATTTCTTCTTAGATACTGTACAGCCCAAGAAGAATGGAAGGCTTTGGTCTGACTGATGGGGAAGGGATGGAAAGACTATGGTCTTATTTGAGGCCATTTTTCCGAGTTACCAAAGAGATGACGCCTTCCCATCGCCTAGACCTACTCACGGATGCCACGCTGCACTATGCCAGGAGGAAGTCAACTGACATAGGTACTAAATATGTTCCAGTCTTCCACAGTTTGCATGAATAATGATTTCAATCAAATGTCGAGTCAATAATCGATTGTACACAAAATGAACAACATTCCTGCCCTATGTAAAGCAGCAAGTTATCATTTTCACTGTTTTTCAGAGTCAAGCATATGCAGTCGGTGGGATAAAGCTGAGAAAGCTTTCACACAAGCGCAAGAAGAACTGTCGCAGATCATTTCCCAAGCACCTGGTAAATATAAAGATCTTTCCTTACAATCTCCTAACTAGAAGAACCTTATGTAACTGGATTAAATAATTCTATAGCGCATGCTGCACCTTATATTTCTATGAAAAATATTTCACATGATCTTGAAAGCAATAACACTAGCACATCTGTGACAATGACTGATTCACAAAACCTATTTGAACTCCATATGTGGCTGTAATATCTCCATAATATGAAAAATAGTTGGAATGGTTTATTGTTGTGTGAGTTTTGATTTAGGGCAATTGAGAGAGTTTTTGTACTCTTGTGTAGAACCAAACAATCCTGGAGAGTTTTTAGAGGAACAGTTCACATAGTGGGCTTCAACAGAGCCTCCTGCCTTTACATGTATATGTAGCATGTACATAGTCGGGTCGTGTGGCGCAGTCGGTAGCGCGTTCGGCTCACACCCAAGAGGTCGCGGGCTCGAATCCTGCCCATGTCACCGACCTTGTGCCCTTGGGAAAGGCACTTAACACGACTTTCCTCACTTTACTCAGGTGGAAATGAGTACCTAGCTTCGGCTAGGGACGTCTTCTCGGACAAGGACGTTAAATGGAGGTCCCGTGTTTGGGGAGAGCCATACCCCACGCACGTTAAAGAACCCACCATACTTATCGAAAAGAGTAGGGGATCTTCCCGGTGTGAGTGGTTCAAATCGTTCTGTATGGAGTTGGTGATTCACTTCAAATCACCCGGACAGAGGCCTGGCAGACCCGTCTCGTACATGTATCAGCCAACATGGTGAATTACATCATCACCCGGACGGAGGCCTGGCGAACCCCGTCTTGTATTAGCTAGCGAAAGGGTGTATCACCTCGTAAGGGGCGGTATAACCCCACCAATACGGTCGACCGATGATAATGTACATATTGTAAGAGGGTCTGCATGGGGGGTCCTGATTACGCTTTACGCTAAATTCATCGAGGCCCGCAACGTTTTACGTAAAATTTAAGAAGGCAGGCAACGTTTTACGCTAAATTCTGGCGCTTCGCCTCAAATTCAGGCAGAGTTGACTGGTCTATTTTGTTTGTCAACTGATTTACATCAGTGACTTCTCTGTTTTAAACACTGTCACGACTCCAACTGCACTGATACTGGGTCAGAATGGACCCAGAATGTGATAAAATGCAGACCATCACGGGCGTTATGTGGTCGAGCCATCGTGCACCACACCTGGACCCAGATGGGAGAAGGAAAGCAGAGACGGCAGCAAAGCGACTCTACTTCTATGTGAGGGGGCAAAATAATATTTTACTGCAGCACCGAAGGCGTGACTCATCGCATACATTTTAGGGGGTCCGGGGGCATGCTTCCCTGGGAAATTTTGAAATCTTGACCCTCTGAAACGGTATATTCTGCAACTTTTTACGTGCAAATCCTGCGTACAAGGATGACCCAACAGGTCAACCGCAAGTTCATCCACTACGGCCTACGAAAAATTGGGAGTCTGAACTACGATTTACGGGGAATGTTTTGGCTCGATTGCGCTTTACGTGAAATTTTCACCTCCTCACTACGAATTACGCTGAATAAAATAACTTCCCTACGAATTACGGGAAATTTAAAAGGCCCGCCTACGCCTTACGGAAAAGAGCATGCAGACCCTCTTGCAACACCACAGCGAACAAGATTTGTATCACAGCATGCACAGCTTTTTTCACTCACCTTAGTTTCTTTCACTGCTCTATTTACCGGGGGGTACTTCATTTTTTCTTCAAGAACTTGAAATAAGACTACGGTAGGATGGAATGAACTGCCCACTGACAATGAAATTTGGCAGGATAATCTTTGGACACAAGGATGCAAAAATATTTATTTTATTTCTGCACACACCCAAACACACACACTCACATTACACATACATGTAGAGCAACTGAGTATAGACAACAAATTTTGTTTGAAATGATATTCCCAGTTTGTCAAACTAAACGTAAGTTGTTGCTACAACATTGTCACAAATGATATTGATATTGATATTTTAGATTCTGAAACGATAGCTTGGAGTTGACCTGTGTTAACCTTCGCCTGATCTGGGAGACCAAATAGCATTTAATGCTGGTCACAATAGTTGACAAACGTCTGTATTTTTGATCTTTGAAATCATCTTCAGACTTTTCAATAAAATCTTCAGATTTTTCAATAAAATCTTCAGATTTTCCGATTTTCAACGACGCGTGACGACTTCCGCAGGGGGTCATTATGATCCGTTAGGTGGCAAGGAAGCTTGTTTCTCTACATGTAGAGGTACTATGTCACAGTGGTGGCAAGAACAGAGGCTGGTGAAGTGAATGCCACATCAGACGGTGTGGCGGTGCTTCCTCAGGACAGGGAGTTAGCTGGAGCCACAGTGTCTGACGAGTCCTGCCACACTCCTAGTACGTACAAGGCTATTAAAAGAGTTTTCAAAGGCCATATTTTCAACTGATCACAATGATATACATTTACAGTCAAACCTGTACTACTGGCCACCTCTGCATAAGTCCCACCTAGCCATGGCATGTTTATTAGCCATGATTACCAGTTAATGTCATGATGGATATACAAGTACAAATGCATGTATCTGAATGAATGAATATACTATTCAGTATAGACTTAGCAGCCAGGGGCTAAATTAGGTATCACTTACAACATGTCTGTTGAATGCAAAGTAATATGATGATAAAGCTCATAACTGACACTGTTGTATACACTATTTCAATGTTGTTTCACAGGTATATATTGAATCCTCAGCACCCACTGATGTGAGGATAATCAGTTCTTTGTTTGTCCTTTTATTTTCTCGTTAGTTCTGTTCAACCAGTCCCTGTTGACCCACCACACATCTACACCGTTTCCCGGGTCATGTGCAGACGATGTTGACTTCCAGTCCTCCACCACCACCGTGCACACCTACTGGAGCGTTCCGGAACCAATGGAGGACTTCGTGTCGTACGTTTGCTGGACTCTGGAGAGGGAGCAGACCACAGGAGGGTAGGCTCAATTGTCACTGATGTATATTTCCTCTTATTTTTCACTGTATGAATTCAGCCGGCACCAATGCAGGCAACCACAGCATGCGACTATTTTCTGCCCACTACTTGCTGCCTAGCTCCCTTCTTGATTGTGTATTTACAGGTCTCCATACTATTTATAAAAAAAAGATTCTTGATTCTGTACGTTCCATGATTAGATTCTCAATATTTTTTCAATCTTCCATCTAATGACAACTGTTGATAATTTTCAATAGCCATACAGCTATTGGGTAGTTAAACCAGAAGTTTGGGATGTCTAAGTTAAATTTCTTTTGCTTCTTTTGCTTTCACTTTTGCTTCCAGCACAACTTGGTTTTCTGGTGGCCTCGGAGTTACAGCTCTCGCCCGGCGGGCACTACCGTTCTGCGCTGCACTTCTGCCACCAAGATGGCTGCTTCCAGCCTACTGTGTCCGACGGCTTCTGGGTAACATCTGAACCTCCAGTGCCAAACGAAATCCATGGGAGTGAAGCACTGCAGACGACAGCCATGGGTGGATATGAGTGGACACTCGCTGTGTCTGAGAAGGAGAGCTCGGGACTTGGAACTGTCTTGTATCCATGGCAACCAATTGTGGACTTGGAAAGATCAGGACAAAATGTGAGCAAATCTGTGGGTCATAACTAAATGTTTTCAGGCATGAAATCTCAACTCTTCAAACATTTAGACTTCATAATCATATAGTGTCCGACTCAAAGCTTGAACAACTGATTATATTTTAGCTTGCCAAAACACAAATGTTTTGATGCCATACAATTCTGAGCTGCATTAAAAAATGCCATGACACTGTCTTACTTGATATGAAGATTAAGATAACAGTACTGTTACAGTACAGTTACTGTAGTGATTACAGGCCAGTGACTGCAAGTCATCTTCTAAGTTTACAATAAATGCTAGAATGTAGAATGATATCCTATGCTTCATGATTCCAAATTTCTTTACAAACTCCAGATCACAGCCACAGTTGCCCTGCCCAACCCTCTGGAGTTCACCACATGTATCAAACTCCTCCTGCGAGGGAAGAACAAGGCAGGGCTTTCCTCCGTGACATCACTGGAGATTCATGACTGCAACGATCCAGGGTCCGTCAACATCCAGGATCCCGTTGTCTTTGATGCTGTCCCTGATTTTAATGAATACTGGAGGGAGACAAGTGAGTAGATTTATTAAAGATATTGACTGTCATTTTGTAGTGTCAATACATAATTCTACTCTCTGAAAAAGTTTTCTATCAGGTTGTGCTGAAAATGGGAAGAATAGTAAAAACTAGAGCCAAGAGCCAGTAGTGTACATTTTTGTCTAAAAATGGGGGGAAAGTCCCATTTTACATTATTTTCAAGTAGTGTATGGCAAATGTGTGATCGTCATTCTTTTGGTGTATGTCCGAGGAACCCTGATACCAAATTTGAGTCCATTTGGTTGTGCTATAAGTACACAGGACCAAAAATATGTACATTTGTTGTCTAAAAATACCAAAAAAGACATATTTCCCACAATTTTGAAGTGGTGTATGCCAAATGCATGAGTCTCTTTCTGTGGACATGTGTCCAAGGTACCCACATACCAATTTTCAGGCCATTTGGGTTTGATACCAGGGCTCTAGTGGACAAAATGTACATTTTTTTACCTGAAAATGGCAAAAAAACTAAATAAAACAATTTTGAAGGCCTGCCTCACAAGAATAAAGAAATACATCTGGAGGTATTTGCCCACTCTGCCTCCCTGCCAAATTTCAGGTCATTTGGCCCAAAAATAAAGACACTGCAGCAATTTTTTATATCAGCTATGGCACCTGTCCTTGGTGCTGAAAGTGAAATCTCATAGAACCTGTTGTACATACAGTAGTACTATATGTTAGAGTTACACATTTCATGTAAGTTCTAAGTACTCCAGTGCCTTAACTGTGGATGAATGATATATGATATTACTCTGCTTGAAGCCTGGTTGACCTTGTGTCGTTTATGTTTTGATTAAAAAAATGGACTGTACCATTTTGTCCCCACGAGGGGGGGTTGTATGCTTTGCATGTACACTGTTCTCTATGATCATATTTGGTATAGGAGAGTGACAGCCAATTATTGGCATGCAGCATTTCTTTTTGAACTGCAAGAACTTCTGAATCATTTTTTAGTAATTATACCTTATTTCTGGATTGAAACACATCAAATGTTTTCCTAGGTGTAGAAGAAAGTACAGATTTATCTTTTGCACAATGAATAGCATTTACTTAATTTCTTTTCCTACTTTTTCAGCGGCATCTCACTGGCCACAAACCACTTCTGGACAGCCCCAGATCAAGACTTCACTCGTTCCCGGGACACACTGGCTGCTGCCTGGCCTTCTCTGCGACACGGAGACTACTACTGGAAGGTTCTCTCCGCGGATTCCATCGAGTGCTGGTCGTACCAACGACACGGGAACGAGATCAACTACCACTCCTTCCGCTGTGACGAACCAGAGACGCTGAGATGCGGTCAAACAAAGGTAAGGAAGTGCAACACGAAAGAGGGTTGATGTTGTTTTTCTGACACAAGCAGTTTTTCACCTGCCAAGGTTTTGGCAACAAATTAGCTGCCTTCATCAGGTTTGTTGGTTCAAAAGAACATTACCTATTAATGGTATCAAGACTGTTGAAGTTGAAAGACTTTCTGTACTTGTTCTGTAAGTCGGACTGCAAATCAGACGCTGATCACAGAAACTACTTCACAAGTATTACAGTGTAACGTTATATAGAATGATTTCTGAACAAATTATGGTGTGACCCCTATTTTTCTGCACATGCTCTACCTTGAGTTGGTAAGCTGTTGAAATAAACACACACATAATAGTGTTACTGTACTATACCTGGACATAAATTCAAACCAATTTGCATGTTAAAGATAGCATTGTTGTTGTTGTTCTTTCCAGGATAATTTTGTAAACGTGTGTGTTTGCGGAGGAGAAGACTCTGGAGTACGAGAAGTTCGAGCAGGTTGCGGAAGAAGTTTCTGTGTGTTCCAACGGAGTTGTGGTGGACACTGAACCCCCAGTAGCCGGAGAAGTGCACGTTGGATGGGGGAACCAGAACTACCAAGTGTGTAGTACTTTTACCCGTTTATTCCCTCATTCTATCCACCCAACCACTCAACTTTATGTTATTGAATCATTCATTCATTCACTTTATGTCATTCATGTGTGGATGGCATTCAGGGACAGGCATGTTTACCTGTGTGTGGATAGTGTTTACATGTAGCTCCAAGGACAGGTGTGTTTGACTGTGTGTAGAGAGTGTTTAGCTCCAGGGACAGGGATGTGTGTTAGTATGTGGATGGTGTTCAGCACCAGGGACAGGCATGTTTGCTTATGTGTTGATGATATTATGATACCATATGTGTGTAGATAGTGTTCTGAATGTTATGGCATAGATAGGCACTGCCACATGAATTACTAATCTCTTTTTTTTTTTACAAACCTCTTTCCAGACGTTTACCACAGAGTTACCCATAGTCTGGGAGTCGTTCAGAGACGTGGAAGTACACGGGAACACTGGACACCAGCACTCTGGGGTCATGAAGTATGAGTATGCCATAGGTACGCCAAATAATCTCCATATCTTTACTTCTTTGGTGTAGTGATTACACATTGATTTCATCTTTGAGTTTGACCTCATTTGAATCCACAGTTAGTTTGACACTCAAGCTATTTTACCTGTTGTCCTATACATGTATATGTTACTGTAACACATTTTAAAATGCATAAAACCACATCCATGTATTAGACAAGATTACTACAAAGTAACAATCATACACAGGATCTAAACAATAGAGAAGAATGTTGTAGGATAGAATGATAGAATAGAATTGTAGAATAGAATGACAGAATGGTAGAATAGAATTATAGAATTATAGAATAGAACTAGAGTTCGGAGGACTCATGCCTTCGACAGATATTGTTTTGGAGGGTGTTGTGTGTGTGTATAGTGTAGGTTTTTTGAAGATGATAATCATAGTTATAGTGGTCAGAGAGTCCTTTTGTGAACGAAGCAACATACTATTTACCTAGCCTGTACCATGTCAACGGAAATACGGTTCGTAGAATTCAGCAAAAAGGAGAGGAGAAATGGCCTGGGGAGTCTGGTCAAGAAAGGTAAAGAAATGCTTTCTTCCCTCCGATGCGCGGCGATCCAAACTTCAAAATTCCTTCAATTAGTTTTCTTCTATACAGCCAGAGTAGCTGAAGCGTGCGGTGTCGACACTACAAAATGTTCACACAAAATGGGCAATTGTCGTAGAGGGGGGCATGGTCCCACCTCCATAGGGGGGGAAGCTCTAGTATTTTTCTTTCTCCAGATACAAATGGAAGCCATTTCCTGCAACTTCTGGTTCAAGTTGTTCCTCTGCAAAATATGGGTGGGAAAAAATCTCGAAGCAAAAACTATTCTTGCATGCAAACACACTTTATTATGATGCTTCTGATGCCATCTTGCCAGCTTTGGTTATTTTCACCTACTGCCCTGGATATAAAATACAAGCAGGTAGGTACTAAGGTAAGGGACTACACTACACTTCAACCATGTACAAAAAATAAACCAGCCAACCATGCAGGACACGAACTGCCAGAAAAAATGTTAACATTTGGACCACATATTCAGAATATACTGCTGTATTCTGAATTAACACTCACTGAATTAAAAAAGAAAAAAAAAACTTCTGAAGAAAAAATATTAATCTGCACAACATTTTGATTGGTTTCCCTTCGTTTGCCTAAAAATCGATAGTGTGATTGAATCAATTTTAAACCCCCTAAAATTAGCTAAATTATCGATTTAAGCTTATTGCGCAATGGACTTGCCCTATGACCTTCATAGGGAAATACCGCTATCATGGACCAGACATTTTTTGTCACGTTGCCGAATTTTGCGGCCGCCACATTTAAATAGTTTGAAGTTTATTTCATACTACAGCCTTATAGCAGCCTAAAGGCTGAATTGACAGGTCTGTTTACATACAGTGTATATACAATAAATGATACATTAAAGATGTCTAAGAGTGCTTAATAAGACGCATTAAAATTAAATAAAAGCCTATAGATTATTAAAAATTTATAAGCGATATATACATATGAGGAAATTCACTGTTTTGTAGAATGCTAAGCGAGTAATGTAAAAAGTCGTGAGTTACAACAAAAGGTTCACGGGTAGGCATAAAATAGTCGGTTAACAGGGATCATTGTAAGAATAAAATGACGATGTAATAGTGAGACTAACAATACAAGGCTCTATCTTTATAACTTGTGTCCATTCAAGATTCGTTGTTTAAAAGTTCGATCAAGTAGGGCAATGGTGAGTTTTTGTAGCGCTCCGTGCGACAGTATGGAGTGTCCATCTTGTGAGAGTTGCGAGTTTGCCGTCCGGATACCTCACGCCTGGTCGGGGGTAACCAGTTCCTGAACTCGGAGTTCAACAGGGATGTGGCGAATGACCGACAGAGGCCGACCCGTCGATCTGAGAGTGTGGTGAGATTCAGACTCTCCAATGCTGACGCGTAGTTGTCGTACTGATGTCCGAGAATAATCCTACACGCCCTTTTTCTGGATGCGTTCTAGACTTGTGGTTTGTTTGACAGTCAGCGATGAATGCCACACTGGTGTCGCGTACTCCAAGGACGGACGAACATATGCGGTGAAGACAGTCGCCAGGTCGGTAACTGACATGCCGAACCGTTTAAGTCTGCGCAGTGGATACAGTTTTCTATTGGCACCTGTGATCATGTTGCTGACGTGGGTGTTCCATCTTAAGTCGTTTTGAATGGTCACGCCGACGACTTTGATGCTTACTACCGATTCCAGCTCTTGGCCTTCAAGGGTGAGTGGTAGTGGTATTGGAGGTAATTTTGCAAAGCATACATGGAGTACCTTGCATTTCCACACCCACCCAGTGGTTGAGGTCATCTAGGGTTGGTTGTAAGGTGCAAGGTTGACGCGTATACCATTTCTGTGCGAGGTTTAAATCGTCGACGTACTTCCAGCGGTCATGTACATCCCGAGATGCCCCATCGATCACGGCCATGAAGATGATTGGCCCGAGGATTGTTCCCTGGGCCACGCCGCATGTAAGATGGGTCCAATCAGAACTTTTCTCCATGTAGTTTACCCTTTGCCGTCGGTTTGCCATAAAACTGCAAACCCATGGTATTAGGGCAGGACGTACTCCCAGGTTCAATAGGCATTTGATGGCTGTAGCATGGTCAACCCTATCGAACGCTTTAGACAGATCTGTTGTGACAAGGGTGCAGGTGGAAGATGGTGTTGACGTTGACTTGTACATAAAGTCTAGGAGACTTACTAGTGCGTGGGTTGTCGACCTCTTCCGCCTGCAGCCAAACTGACGAGGATCGAGGTGAGGAGATATGTCTTCTAATATCCAGTTCGCGACAAAACGTTCACAAACTTTGGCAAGAAGTGAAGTCAGGGATATGGGCCGCAACTCATCAATATGTGGCGGTGAACACTTAGGTAGTGGGGTGACATTCGCCTCTTTCCACTGATGGGGGACGATCCCCTGCTTGATCGATGTATTGATGAGGTCGCAGAGAGGGCCGCTAATTTCACATGCGAACTCCTTCAGTATGACTCCTGGCAGACCGTCGGGTCCAGGGCTCTTGTGGGGGTTGGTAGAGCGTAGGTGGGCATAAACTTCCCAGACTTCAATGGTGGGAAGTGAGAAGTCAGGTAAGAATGCAGGCAGTGATGAAGGATCCAGAGGTGGTAAGGACTGTGACACTTCAGCGAATTTGCGGTTTATTTCGTTGGCTATCGCTGTGAAGTCATTTTTGGTCGATGTTAGGTGTATTGATAAGTGTGGTCTTCCTACTCATATTGCACATGTCCTTGATGTTCTTGTGCCAAGTTCTGGGGTTTTCCTTCTTGCGTCCTTCTACTCTGACTTTGTAAAAGTTGGACTTTGCTTTGCGGATCTCTTTCTGCACCTTGGTATTGTAGTACTTGTATTTAGCTTTGAGTTCTGATGAGAAAGCTTCCTGTCTCTTCCGGATGAGAAACTTGACAAGTGGGGTTACCCAGGGCTTGTCATTAGGATGAAGTTTCACTGTTTTTACTGGGAAAAACCTGTCAATAGCATGGGTGAGTGTTCCGTAAAATGCCTTAGCCTTGTCGGTCGCGGTTGTCGCGTTAAATACTTCTTCCCATGTGTAAGTGGTAATCCATCTCCCAAAGTCGCTTAATCCGGGTTCGCGTATTGGTCTTGTAGTCTTCTTTGCACACGTGTTTTGTTTAAGTCTCACTTGGGGTTTCCACAAAACACAGTTGTGATCACAGAGCGATAACGGTGGTAAGATTTCAGGCTTCTTGTAGCACGTTCTCATGTTTGTGATTATGAGATCGAGGATTGCATTTCCCCTGGTATTGTTGTTTACAACTTGAGAGAAATCCCGGTCTAGAAGGATGTCCTGGATCTTGGCGTGGTTGAAGTCTCCTACAAAGGTAAGTCCGATGTTAGGATACTTTGTGCGGAGCTGATCCGACGCAGTGATGAGGTGTTCGACGAGTTGATCTTCATGGGGCGACTGTGGCGGTGAGTAAACAGTACATATCGCAATAGACGAGAACTGACGGGATAGTTTGTGTGGCCGCACGTTGACCCATAGGCACTCAAGAGGCTCGGGGACAGAGATTTCAGAAATGATCCTGGATGGTATGTTTTCACGTACATACAGAGCAACTCCCCCTCCTCGACGACTTGTACGGGATTTGGTGTAGACAGTGTAGCCGTCAATCGTTTGTTCTGGAGTAGTAGGAGTAAACCAGGTTTCCGACACAGCAGCAATATCAACATCGTTATTCGAAAGCACTCCTTGAAATTCGTCCAACTTGTTCAGTAGAGATCTTGCGTTGGTGAGCAGGAATGTTGGAACAGGTGTGATGCTGTTGGGAGAGATGTTGTCTACAGGCTTGATCACTGTAAGGTTTGCGCGGGAAATTCCTGCAGACAACAACCCATCCCTGCCGGAGTTAATTAGTTCACATCCCCTCCCTATTACTGTACCAATATTGCGAATAAAGTGCCTACCCGCTTTCTTTCCTCTGGGACGGCTTGCTCCCCTGAGTATTCCGAAGTCTCGTAACACGGTTTTCACTTGTGGGTTTGTTCTTGAGCTACTGTTCTTGAGACTCCTCATAAATTCCATGGTGTATTTGAACAGCGTCCTGGGCGCCATTGTTGTCCACTATTGTGAGGTCCTCGGTGAAAAGGGGTTCAAATTTTCACTCTTGAATGCCGTCCAGTGTTTCTGAGAGACCGTCTCGATGATCCAGGAGCCTTTACGAGCGTATTTGAAAACAAATAACATACTGAGTAGACAGTTTAGCTCGTAAAAATTAGAAAGTTCCCAGCAGTTGGGGAGCCCAAATTAAACCGTGGCTGCCCTTAGAAGCGCCACCTATCCCGACCTGTTGATGTTGCGGTACGGTAGGGAATTTAAGCGACGGTCATAACTCGCCGTGCGTGCTTTTTGTCCGTACGTTTTTGTCGTGGCTACGTCTGCTACGTTTTTTCTGCAAACGTAGGGTGGCCGGCCGAGGGAGTACGTCACTCGCAAGGTGTACGTACGTGGTCTGCACGACACGCCTGGCCGTCAGCGGTTGCGTGCATCGTATGTTGCGCAAGTGGTAAGTGAGTTGCACGTGCTTGCAACGTACGGTCTCTGTGCGATTGCCACGTTGCCGCGTACAGGCCGTACCTACACGTGCGGCGTGCGCACGATTTCCTTACTCACTCGCACGTTGTAAGTGCGTGCACCTCCTGTTAACTTCATCATCACTAGCCGCCCTGGTGTCTTCCGCGGCCCGTTTCTTTGGATCTTGTCTGGTAGACTTCTTTTGAGCCTTCCTGGGCATCTTGGAGACGAGTTGGCAGTCGCCCGTCAAGTCGTCTTTATATACTGTAGAAATCAGGTGCGTTGCACGTGCGTTGCACGTGCGGAGCACCTGGTATGGTGCACGTGTGTTCTGCGTGGTCATTGAGCAGGTCAACTGGGAAGTGAGGAGTAAGCACGGATGACGCAAGCACCGTGCGTGGCACTCACGTGCTTCGTGCGCTGTCCGTACAGCAATTGCACGTGAGGATAGTGAAGTTAGACTCACGGAGTCCGTACGTTGCACGCTCATAGGCTGTACGGGGCACGCGCGTCGCACGTACTCGCACGCACGGGTGGTAAATCCGCAGACCGCACGTAGAAAAAGTACATGCACTTAAGGTTCTACGGCGTGTCTGCGTGCTCCCAAATCCGTAGGATTCCGTACGGAGGTGGTACTCACCACGCACGGATGCCCTACGTTTGCCCACGTTTTTGCACGTAGACAGCACGCAGAAGCACGTACGGCGAGTTGTGACCGAGGCTTTAGGTACGTCCGATTATGCATGAGTTCTCAGCTAACACGACTTTTTTCTGATGGCCCAAGAAAGTTTCAAACCTGCCCTTTCACCCAGGTCATGCCAAGTTATTTTTTCATACTAGATCGTACAGTATACAGTCTTTTTGCCCAATAGAAACAAAATTTGTGATGTGGTTCAAATCATGTTTGCATCATAGTAACATACCGTATGCACAAATAACACAAATGCATGAATGTTTCGAGGCCAACTTTGCAGGAAATACCCCAAGGCCAGATGTGCCGCACTCTGAGGACACAGAGGTGTCAATTAGCAGCGGTTAAGCATGCAAGTTGTTGACAGGTGATGTTATTTCAACAAACAACTGTTAGAATATTTTTCCACGGTTGACAGCTCCCTGCCTGTAAATTTTTATTTTAACCTACATTTGTAGTAACGTTACATAAAACGTTAGAGAAGGAGCAAAACCTGGCCTGCTCTTATGAAAATGTTCTCACAAAATGTCCCATTGCACTTACCCACTACCTACTAGAAACTCCAAACTTGAAACCCTCAATCTAAACTCCTTGACCTATCCACAATAAAAAAAACAAGACATTGCTTTTCCACAACTTGAACTACTGACAAACTAACCAACAATCACCAAAAGCCCACTACAGCAACGTACGGACCTCCCACTTCGCCAATTTTGCAAGGGATCTGTTGTTTCAACAAACAGGAATTTTTTTCCAGCTATCCTTGTTTGCATAAGTCAATGTAATCCGCAGAGGGTGGAATCTAAAAAGGTCTAGTGCAGTATAAAAGACATTTAGATTTCTTTTATCGATTAATCAAATTGGGTCACAATTTACATAATTAATATCTGTTAATGTTCCTCTTCCTTGATTAAATATGCCACCATTTTAATTGTTCTATTATGAAACGCAGCAGATTTATAGACTTTTGTCATTAATTATGTAAATTAGATCTTGATTTGCATAATTGTCATCTAATTAGGTCAAGCATCACTTAAGCTACCGTGATACCAAAAATAACAACAATCCGTCAACCGGTTCTTGAGCTATCCTACTTTAAACATTTTTAAACAAATGCCTCTGCATTTCCCAAACAAGCTGCTACAGGACCCAAACTTATGGCACTTCTTTGTGAGCACAAGAGCTACGTACCATAAAAAAATCATGACCCTAGCACGTCCAGATCACGAGATTTAAAAACCAGAAGTTTCGCTGCAGTAATTTATAATTCAATGACGTGGGGACCCCCCACGAAGCCCATATCCGAACTTGACCTTGGTATTTTCAATGGTAACTTGCCAACTAAAAAACATGAACATCCATTTAAAGATTCTCGAGTTATCTTGGTCACAAGAAAAAACACAAAAAACAAAGGTCAACTGCAGTGACATAGAAACCCCCACGGGGCCCATCTTTGAACTTGACCTCGGCATTCTCAACGGTAACTTGCCCACTAAAAATCATGAACATCCATTTAAGGATACTCGAGATATCTTGATGACAAGGAAAAAACACCAAAAACCAAGGTCAACTACAGTGACTTAGGAACCCCCCACGAAGCCCATTTTTAGCCTTAACAATGGCCACCCCAAATCAACCTGCCTGCCAAAAATCGTGAATCTCGGACCTTGCCTTCAAGAGTTATCGTGCCTAATCTGCCAAACAGTGCAAAAGCGATTTCATAGCCTTCTCCGAAGGCATAGCCTTCAGTCGAAGGCAATTATAGAATTATAGAATAGAATGATAGAATTTTAACACTTTGTCACTGTGTTTCCAGGGACCTCCCTAGGAGTGATGGATGTCCGTCAGTTTGTGGATGTTGGGCTGACCAATCACGTGGTTGTTCGTGGGTTGTTGCTTCAGAGCGGACACACATACTACGCTTCTGTGAGAGGTACGTAACGCCATCTTGGATCGCAGCCTTCCAACATGGCTGTCTGGACTTAATGCAAATTGTTTGGAAACTTGATTTTAGTTGATGATATTTCAGTGAATACTTTATGAATTGCATTGGAAATCTGTTTATTGAACTTTATTATACTGTTAACATAATCTGATCTGATTGATCAAATGTAGGTTTCCAAACTTCATGAGTTGAGTGTTATATTAAATTTAACTAAAGATATAACGTTAAGTAGTGACTTAACATGCAAACATTCTTTTACACCACTAGATTTCACAGAGTGCAACACTTTACAAATGTTTTTCTTCATTTATTTCAAGGACGTATACTTATGTTTGACCAATGTTTTCCAGCAACTGATCATGTTGGACCCCAAACAACAGCCACATCAGCAGGGTTAACGATCGACACCACACCTCCCTCTGTCACAAACACACGGATAGACGTGGGAGGGCGCTACCTCATGTCCACTGATGTCGTATCAGTCAACTGGGACGGGCTTTTCTTTGATCTAGAAAGTGATAAGTTTTTTATAGTGGTTTAAAACAGAACCAGGAAAATACGTGCTTGGGATAATACTAGCTACAACCTCTTACCAGTCTTAGCTATGTCATGCAAGTTAAGGTATTCTATCTATAATCCCACCTTGACTTTTATAGAGGCATGATGCCAACAAAAAACAATAATGGGTGAACTGGTTGACGGGGACAAACAAAATCAACAAAAATGTTGGGCATGCCCTATCAAGGCATTAAATAATCTACAGTCTGTACTTTTGCAAAGTTTTTTTTGAGACTCTTTCTTGTTCAAATCTCTTAAAACTTAAGACGCTCACCAACTCTAACAATAATCTTTTAAAGGCTTGTGGCAAATTAAATCAAAATCATGTCTTTGCAATAATACTTCTTGAATCTTCAGCCTTCTAAGGTGACTGTTTGGCACCAAACTTGGATTGGTTATAGGGTTAGGCAGCAGGGAGAAAGTTAACAAAGAAATGAGCTATCAAATCCAAAAGAAGTGCAGTGTCTTGGTTCCTGCCAATTGTCTTGTTGCAAGCAAAAAGGGCTTTACCCAACCTTGTTTCGTCTTATGGAAGAGACTAACAGTGACTGAAAACTGCATAGAAGTTTTGCCTGCTGGTTATTCATTCTGTGTTGAAAACACTTTAAATGAAGCTTTTTCTCTGGTCACATCAGAAGAACAAACACCTAAAGGTGCGGGAATGTTAACTTGAGACAAATTTAAGAGTGAACTAAAGAAGAAAAAAAGCTAACACCAGTCACTATTAAGGCACTAGGAATTTGGAATCAAGTGGAGATATTTAAGTATGTTGTGCCAGAAGGGACCTTTGCACCTTTGATGTCATCTCTTCAATACTGTGGCTTCAACTCTCCTTCATATCAAGTTTGAACTGTCATCGACAAGCTTCCCCTTGTTAGTTAACTTTTCTGCATAGCCTTCTCTAGTAATAAGCACAGACGTCTCTTTCGCAAGAATACCATGATTACTAGTGGTCAACGGACCATCCTAACTCTACTAAACTGCCTACAAAACAACGCGAACAGGAACATAAGCTGCCTGGGCATCTGACTTTCGACCTGACCCCCGACCCCCGACCCTTGCCCAGGGTCGTGACCTGTGACCTACAGGAAGTAGAGGCGGTCGGCCAGGTTGAGGGACGGGGCCTTGTGGATGCTCTGGCCCACCAGAAAGGCCAGCTTGTGGGCGTACTGGCACGGGGCGGGCACTCGGATGGTGCCCTGAAATGCACAATCGAAAACATAAATATTACAACAAGGTAGTCACAGATGGCAGACTTCACCTCTTACCCATAATGCTTTGCAACCCTGCCAGTCGTGCAGACAAACCAATAGAAGCACTCAAACTGTATGGCAATGCTTACTGGATGGAAACACACACACATCCACACACACACGCACTCACACCCCTTAGCAAACTATCAGTACTGAAATGTGACTGTCAGTAACTGTCACGCAGTACTGATATGCTACTGATATACTACTGATATACTACTGTATCACTAATTATTCACAAAATATGCAAATTTCCAGTAACAGATCAATAGGAAATCAGTAGTTCAATTTGAGAGACTGCAAGCAAAACCAGTAACCGACAGTAATGGATCAGCAGTAGATCAGTAGTAGACCAGTAGTAGATCAGTAGTTGACCAGTAGTAGACCAGTAACAGACAGTAGTGGATCAGTGGTGGATCAGTAGTTGAATCAGTAACAGACAGTAGTGGATCAGTAGCAGGTCAGAAGTTGGCAAACCAAATAATGGATCACAGATGGCCCCACACATACAACAGAAAAAGTGATGTACACTTCAATTCAGAGTATATTTTCTGAATAGTCTATTAAGTTTGTGCTTAATGTGCCCAAAATACCCAAGTAGATTTTTGGATGGTTGATATTCTTTATGTAAAATGGATCAATACCTTAAATGCATTGCCCAAATAATCCAGTTCAAGCCTGCAAATACACTTTCGATTTGGCTTGGTGAGGAGGGGGTGAGGATCAGTTGAACTTACCTTCTTTCTCTCTTTCTTGCCTGAGTTATATATTCTTTGAGATATGCTGTTGTTCTGCCACTGTCTTCAGAGCCTCCCCTTCAAATTTTTAATATAATGTTGGCTTAAAAACTGCCATTAGTCTTTGATAGACACATTTTACACTCAGAGAGATAAGCAGACATCCTTACCTTGGCTGGCTCCATTTTCAAAATGAGCCAACTGACATTACAGGTAAATGCACCAATCACAGTTTAGGCCACATCATGTGACATCTCCTTATTTGTTGATAAACCAGGAGGCAACCAATGTCAGTAGTTGACAGTAGTTGAACAGTGACTTCTAAAGCTGACAGAAGCATGTCAGCAATTGCCAGTAGCATGTCAGTAACTGTCAGTAACTGTCAAGACAGTAACCGTAAGTAAGAGATAAGTCAGAAAAATTCAGTCAGGAAGCATCAGTACTTGTCAGTTGCATTGCAGTAGTGACAGTTAAGCTGCTTTACTGAATTAAGACTGAAATGAGACTGTTAGTAACTGATCAGTTGCTGACAGTCACATATCAGTACTGGTGGTTTGCTAAGGGACACACACACACAGACACACACACACTCACACACACACACACAGACACACACACACTCATTCAGACACACACTCACACACACACACACACACGCGCACTCACACACACACGCACTCACACACTCACTCACACACACACACACACACACTTCCCCTTGAAGCTGAGTTCTGAAATTTCTCCCTTACTGGCCAGTTGTAGTAGAGGTGGCAGAGATTGTAGGTAAGACTTACTGGCCAGTTGTAGTAGAGGTGGCAGAGTTTGTAGGTAAGACTTACCGGTAGAGGTGGCAGAGTTTGTAGGTAAGACTTACCGGCCAGTTGTAGTAGAGGTGGCAGAGTTTGTAGGTGAGCCTCTGCATGTGGTCAGGCTTGAGGCCGGACGTGTCCCACACCACGTTGTAGTGGCAGGGAGTCACCGTTCCCTGCCGCACCGACTGGGACACCAGGAAGAAGTCATACCTAGTGGGAAAACAGAATGCAGGGTTTGAAATGCCTTTTTCTGCACATCTGTACTGGTGCAAGTAACACTGAACATTACCTGCACCAGACAAATTTTACCTGCAAAGCTCGGATTACCGATCATACTTAAACTGTTCAGAAACTATTCACAGGTGATAACAGCCAAAGCAGTAAATAGAAATCCACACACACCTACATATAAATATAAACTGAGCACAAGGACCAGTGCAGGTTAGATGCAGTTCATCAGAAAAACCTCCAATTTTATTGCACAAACCTGCATATACCCAGTACATGGACCAGTGCAAGTTAGTGCAGGTATAGACATCAGAAACACCTGCACAGCTCTAATTTTACCTGCACTAACCTGCATATACCCAGCACATGGACCAGTGCAGGTTAGTGCAGGTATAGACATCGGAAACACCTGCACAGCTCTAATTTTACCTGCACCAACAGTTAACAGGTGACATTTGAGCTCATAGTACACCTAACACCTGTAAAAACATGCGTGACCTTACCACTCTGGTCGGGTGACCTCTGTGTCCACCACGGTTCCAGGAGCGGGGTTCTGCAGTCCGCGCCCGGCCTGGGCGAAGAAGCGGGTGTTGATTCGCTTCTTCACCACGATCCACGCCACCTTCGGCCTACGGGTGCGAGAAAAAAGTCGTCAACAGAATCAGCTTACTTTAATCCTAACTCAACTTTCGCCATAATTCAACTTCCTTGTTATTTTCATTTATTGAACTTGTTCTGACAGATTTGAAAAAAAAAAAAGAAATCTGAAAGTAGCTGGCAACAGAAACAACTTGGTTCCTCTATAAAACCGGCTGCTTAGGAAATATACAATGCAAAAAAAGACGATCAAAAGATATAAAGTTGTATTATACAAAATTATTGACATGAGAGTTTATCTGTGAGCAAATAGACCAATCCAATGACCTCCGTCATCACGTCAAAACGTAGAAATGCCATAGAAAAACTTATATTTGACAGACATGCAGCCACTCTCTCATTGGTCAACCTGCTAGTTGCCATGCTATCATTGTTTAAACTGGTAATGATGATTGACAGCCTGCATCGATCTAATTGTGTGGAAGTTCGGAACTATAACTGTTGAACTAGAAACAGGGTTGTACCCAGAAATGTCTCGACATGCACCCAGACGTTGTGCCCTTGGGAAAGGCACTTTACACGCATTTCCCCCCTCAGTAGGGATCCTGGGCCCTACTAGGGTTTGGGTTGGCGTTAGGAAGGGCATCCAGCCGTAAAAAAAAGTCTTGCTTCAAAAAAAGACTTGCACTTTGATGCTAGCAGGTCTAATCCCCGTTTTGGGGAGAAGGACGTTAAACTGGACAAGAAGAAGAAACAGAGAGGCAGGCCACTCACTTGTAGTCGGCGCCCAAGTTCTTGAACGTGTCCAGCACCTGCGGAATCTCGTGTTCCAAGACCGCGCCCAGCTGTCCGTCACCCACGCCGTCGCGGTAGAAGATCACGCGGTCCGGGAGGTTAGAGTTCAACTCGTAGAACTTCTTCAGTGCAGCTGTAAGGACAGGAGGACCACAAATCCATGATCATATTTCACTTTGGGGAAAGTAACTAAAATAGACTGGCTTGGAATGAAAGCAGTAGTCTGAAAAACGCAATCGTTCCGGCTCCACTCTTGTCGTTGCCAAAGATGTCTAAAAACATCTGGTAATCGAACCCATGGCCATCCTTCCTGACCTTATATTAGACGGCAGATTTGGCTTGACCAATTGGCTTGGCTATACCACTCCTATTCCTTCAAAACAGAGCTAACCATACCTGGAAATCGAACCCATGACCATCACCACCCATCCCTTCAGATGAGATCTAACTGTTGCTTAAACAAAGCATTTTTCCAAGCGATTAAAAACAACAACAATAAAGGTGGTGTTTAAAAAAGACACCGGCGACGCGAGAAAATGCAAATCAGACTATATTTGCAAATTCACCTGAAATTATATATACTACAAATCGCAGGTTTTCCGGTAAATTTAAAAACTAATTGCACATGCCGAACGATCACCGAGCAATTGGGAGCGAAACTTAGCGTGTCAACCACGTAATTCCGGCGGCTTACTGCGCACTTATTTGAACCCCCGGTCGGATTTTAACTCTGACCAGGAACCTTAATTCTCAGTTACTTTTGTCATATGTTTAGATTGATTATGCAATTAGAGTCTGATTGGCATAATTACCATCGAATTATATTATGCCTTATGCGCCATTCCCACTCGAATTCCCACCGATTTAATAGCTATCCTAATCGATCCGGTCAAATTTACCAGTGAGAACGCTCCCGATCCGGGTCGATTCGGCTTGATCTGGCTCGTATATGATCCACCTCGCAAGGTTAATCGAATCCCGATCGAGCTGGATCAAGCCGGGAGTCTTCTGTGTGTGAACGCTACCCGGATCGAACCGGCTTGGTTGGCGGGCTTAGTGACATCCTTCTTTCAGGTTCACGGGGTCAACATACGGACTGTGCGCAAATTTCTCCCCCAATTTTGCGCTTCTCTTTTCCAGCCGTTGTTTCATTTTCGCTTTAAAGTGCTCCCTACTTCTAGCACACCGTTTTCAAGGGATAAAGAATCGTCAAAATACCCTCGCCATGATGTATGAAACTTTCCGTCGACCTTTCAACCCCTTCCTACAATGCGGGACACCTGCAGCTTGTCTAGCTCGAGCCGATTGTGTGAACGAGACCAGGATCAGAAGAGATCCGGATACATTTTGATACGATACGGTAAAAATCCTAGTGGGAAAAGGGCCTCTCTTTCAAAATCTAAAACCGAACACTGATATGCAAATATCTATATTTTTCATGTATGAGTGTATCTTTTCAATTTCATCGCCAAGTAGTGAATTGAATTGAAATTTGCATTATGATGCCATCAAAAAACTGCTCCTTTTTGCACAAAGAATAACTGTCTTTACTGAGCATGATGTTTCGAATGTTTTTTTTTTATCGGAAGGAAAGTACATTCTTTCAGTTGTTGATAAGAAAGAAGTAAGAGCAATATATTCAAGCTTAATGTTTCAAATATTATTTCTTTCATAATATCGACGTGTGACAACCTGTGAACACAATTACATCTTAAATCTTACAAAATAGTATAACTACTAGTTTGTATATTCGATACAGCTGTATGTGATGGTATTTCCCGGTGTGATTGCTTTATCGATTTTAGCGTGGTATGGAAAAGTGAAAGTTAGTAGCGAGTCTTCAACTGGAAACAAATTAAAGGGACGGCAAGAATCACAAGATGGCGGTTAGTCCGTCGCACGAAGGGATTGTGTTTTGTGTGTGATTAATTTGCTGAATAGACTTTCAAGATACTATGTGAAGCGTACGTTAAAGCAGAAATGGAGAAGGGTGAAGAAAACCGGTGGTCAAGATGTATGTTGCACCTTATAATGATTAGACTTGGATCATATGACATGAGATGATTCGTTGGTGTTTTGTGATGTGATTCTATGTTGTACGTGTGTTGCCAGTCTTTTATTCATTCTTTTATTCTTTTTAGATTTTATTTTCTGTCCACAATGATACGGATGTTCTCGATCTTCTTGAGTAAACATGGTTCCGATGCCATGCTTTAGCTGTATCCGCCCATGCTGTCACACGATAGCTTGATCATATCTGCGTGAAAGAGAGAAACATCGGTGTACACTAAGTTCGCAAGTCCATCGTAGTTAAGTTTCAACAAATTGGCCGCCGCCATTTTCTCGCTCCCCGCCTTCGCAATGGCGTAACAACGAAGATCGAAAGAACTAAGTCAACATTCCGAATCTTGTTCAATGTATTTTGTAGTCACTACGGACCATAAAAAAATCGAATTGCATGGAACGCGCGAAAGCTGGAATGTTGACAACTTTGCGATTACGTCGTTAGAACTTTGCTGTTACGTCATTGCGAAGGCGTAGAGCGGGAAAAAGGCGGCGGCCAATTTGTCGACGCTTGGCGTTAGCCGCAACTTCAAACGGCCGGCAGCGCTCTTAACTACGCGTAGAGTAGAAAATCACCTTAGACATGCAATGCTTGATATAATGACAGGTTTTATTGAACCTCTTGTTCCCCTTTAACCGTGTAACATAAGACTCATCATTTCCACCAATCGTGGGCGAGCAGGTAATACGACGTCTCGATCTAGACGCCATGTGCCCAACATGATCCCAAAAGTTTCCCCCATACTGCAATGTGAGACCAGGACGATCACTTGTCCCCGACCACCCTCAATTATATAGCCTCCTTTGCAGACTTGATCGCGGTGGCATATTTTTTCGGGGAGCGACTTGAGTTATGCCCCAAAAGGACGGTTTTGCCGCCGATGGAAACCTCTCTCCTCAGCAAACTCCCTTGGCGGCAAAACCGTCCCTCCGCAGCATACAAGTAACTCCGGTATGGGTGTTCAGCCTGCCCGCCTACCCAGGTTCATTAGCGCACTGGGGTTTTCCTTGATAAGGATTTGACTAAAAAAATAGGATTCACGACTCAACAAATTATATGTTTGTAACACATTACAAATACAAGAGTTCCGCGATCTCATACCTTCGCCAAGTGATGTTAACCTTTATGACTGACGAATTATAGATTATTCTACCTGATTATGCAAATAGGATTCTAATTTGTATGAATTGCATCGGTTGATTATATTCTCTACCCAAAGACAGCCTTATCTTAACAAAGAATGCCATTCTAGCATTTCCTTATGAATTATGCAAATAAGGTCAACATCTACATAATTTATGTTTTATGATGCTCAACTTTACTTAACTTTCAATTACACCTAGCATTAATTAAATTCCAGGCAGTTACCACTATCGATTTATAACATTTTCTCATTTATTATGCAAATTAGGTCGTGATTTACATAATCAACATCTGCCTAAGTTTCTCTCGTTCTCAATTACATATGCCACAAGATTGAATAGTCCTATCACGGAATGCAGCTGATTTATAGAATTTCCTAATTCATTATGCAAATTACATTCAGATTTGCATAATTGTCACATAGTAATGTCAAGCATCACTTAAGCTACCTACATACAAAAAACACGGCGATCCGTCAACCGGTTGTTGAGTTATCGCCCTTGGAATTTTGGTCAAGAAACGCCCCTGCAGTTCCGGGGCAAGCCGCTAGGGGGCCCAAACTCACGTCACTTATTCCCTAGCCCACGAGCTATCTACCATCTCAAATTCGTGACCCTAGCATGTACAGATCACGAGATATCAAAACCGGAAGTTCAGCTGCAGTACCAAGGACAGCCGCCAGGGGGCCCAAAATCGAATCACTTCTAAGCCTCACCTAGCCCTACCCACCTACCAAGTTTCATGACAATCCATCAAAAGCTTCTTGAGTTATCGTGCTAAACCACACACACACACATCCCCCCACACACACATCCCCACACACACACACAAACGCGACGGAAAACATAACCTTCTTGGCGAAGGTAACAACATTAGGAAGTAACATCAAAACATACCTTTCAACTTACCTCAGACATGTAGTGCGAACTTAGACCATCGTAGGCTCCTGCTATCTCTACGGTACTGGGCTCAGCACTGCCCTCCCGCTCCGCCCGCCCAGGTCGCTCGGGGCCGGGTGCATTTCTGCTGTTCAAGTTCTCCGACGATATATAGTGCGCCCGACAGTCTTGACGGCAGCCTCACGTACTGTGTCAGGGCTGCCGCAGACACTCTAATAGCGGTTTGACTCCGCCCCTGATCTGTTCGTCTAATGTTACATCATGTAACATAAGACTCCGTCGGTTAAGGCTTCACAGGGATATAGTGTTACATCATGTAACATTAGAAGGACCACACAGCGACCAAGGACCAGGTGCCCGCCATGACCTCGCAAGATGTCAGGGGTCAACGTACTCAGTCGAACCGCAGGTGACCGTAGCACGCGTTATTCTCTGAAACACGGCATTTGCCTGGTCACGATTTTACCCCGGCGTTACATGGGTGTAAACAACTGCCTATAATGCAACAAAAAGGCCTTAGACCTACATAAAGTTTATACTTAATTTTTCAAATCTACAGGATTTTCCGAGTCTAACCAAGGAGCTTTCTTGGTCTAACTGTGTAGATATTTCGTGCATTGCAAAATGACAGCGAACACTACGGCCTTCCAAACATTAGCCTTTTTGGACAGTTTATTTGTGCCTGGTTCCTACACGAAGAATCTTTTAGCTTCTTAAGGATTATTTTCTTAAAACTATTTCCTATAGTTTATTTCTTGTACGAAGAATAAGTTTCTTAAGTCAATATTAAATCAGAACAAGGTTCTTGCAGCATGAAAGGTTCTTGAAGTAGAAAATTATTCTGTCTTTAAGAATTGATGTCTTGTACCCATTGATATGTTTCTTGAATTAAGATTGAAGGTTCTTGAAGCAGGAAAACAATTCTGTTCGTAAGAAAAGATTTCTTGAACAAAAATCTAACTAAATTTTCTTGTAGCAAGAAAACCATTCTGTCCACAAGAAGTCAACAAGAAAAAAGTTTCTTACACCAAGAACTAACTGTTATTGTAGCAAGAAAACTTTTCTGTCCACAAGAAAAAAATTCTTTAACTAAGAGCTATTCTAGCAAGAGAACCATTCTATCCACAAGCAAAGATTTCTTGAACTAAGAGCTAACTGTTCTTGTAGCAAGAAAGCCATTCTGTCCACAAGAAAAATTTCTTAAACCTGAAGAACAGTGATTATTGTGGCAAGAAAGCCATTTTTTTACAAGATAGAAACAGTGATTCTTGTAGCAAGAAAGTCTTTCTGTCCACAAGAAAAGATTTCTTAAACCAAGAACAGTGATTCTTACACAGAAGTGTGACAGGGCCCTAAGCAGTAACTTAGTGTGACAGAGGAATAAAACCTTTGAGTGCCTTATAGACAAGAGTGGCTTTATTTTTGCGGTGTACTTCACTCACGTACCCATCCAAGTGTGTTACGTATGACTGATGACTATGATTCACACAGGCAGGAGAGCAGGGAGAGGGCCTAAGAAAACCGGCCGGTCCTCCTCCCCACGCTAAATGTCATACAGTCCCTAAGTTTTATAATGTAAATAATATGACAAAAATCGTCGCCACTGTTTATAAAAAACAGTACTTGTTATGTCTGGGAAGATTAGCTGCTTACAAATGCAATGTTGTAATGACAAATAATAAAGAACCAGGAACCAGGACACACTAGCCTGGTTGCCAGACCCATATCACTTCGTGCTATGGTCTGGACTGATGAGATAGAGCTGTCACTCGAACGCTCAAAATTTGAGCGTAGACCCTACCAATGGAGCAGCAGGAAGCAATTTGACACCTCTGCCTTGATTGGTTACAACCCCCCAGCTGTATCTTTAAATTTCCACAGGGACAGGGGCCACCAGCAGATGAGATGAAACTGTAGATAACTGATAATGCACATCTGTTCTGCTGTTATTTTGGAAAATGAACTCCAAATACATTTTTAAATTTGACTAGTTAATGATTAACTGTTGATCTGTATTTAGCCCATGATTGGCTCCTGCTGGCCAATGGTGGTGCCCTGCAGCAGGCTACCTGTGGTGTGAGTGGTCATCAATCATAGCTTCTCCTCCCTCTACTCGAGAGCTCTGATACAGTGATCCGTCCAGACCATAGCACGAAGTGATATGGGTCTGGCAACCAGGATAGGACACACACAAACACTATGATCCCATACCCAGGACGTGGATTTAATCAGAGGAGCGTGCGTTATCTATGTCCAAGGATTCTCCGAGGTCCTATATATATATGCAATGTCCTTGCTCTGTCTTTGCGAGAGAACTGCCCGGCCCGGACTTCCCATACAGAAAACGCTAACTAGCCTGGGTGCCAGACTGTTTCCAGAGACTACACAAGCCGGTTCCTTAGCTCTAGGGTCAACATGGCCCCAAGAAAATTATACCTCAGCCCGCCTCAGTTTAGGCACGCTGGCTATCTCTGGGCCTGGTGTGTTACATATCTATGCTACGCATAAACACGTCAACGACCATCTTTATTCTATTATTGACTCACGAAATTCGTGGATACAAATCAATGTTGGAATCCGATATAAAACTATTATGTTTTTGGAATCTAGATATGATCCGAGAAACTCAACTCTAACTACAGCACTAGAGAAATGAAACACCCCTTGGTACATTCGGCTGGGAAACATGCGTCCTTTGTAAGAAACTGGAAACAGATGTGCACTATATGTTGTAGTGAGATACAGGCTTGTGAGATGCTGACACCGCGAAGTTTTGACCAATCAGATTAGGACCCTCCTTGTGACGTAATCTGCGGTAAAAGTCTCTATCCGGAGAACAGCGGCTCGTAGTGTGAAACTTGGCCACCAAGAACGCTTCACCGTAGCGTAAGCTACAAGGATCGCGGGCAGACGGGCACGGGCGACGGGTGCGCGGGCGGTTTGTGGCGGGGGAAAGCTTCCGGGCGGACCGCGGTCGCACGGCCGACGAGCGCGGGGCCACTGTCTGCCTGGAGGGAAAGGGACGAGCCGACCCCGATAGTCAGTACATGTCATCTTCGCTGGTAAGTCCTCCTTCTTAGCGAATGTGTACGCCGGTATTATATGCATGCTACAAGTAAACAATGTTGTGGTGAATACTTGGACTTGGACAAACAGATAAATCCTACATTTTTGTTCATTTCCCACCGTTCATAGCGGGTAGCTATAGACTAGCTGGTCTTTTTCTGCGGTTGTACTTTCAAAGCTCTTTATCAGCAAAGAGTTCTACAAAAACGTACAGATAACGGACTAGGCGACTTGTATGTCAAAAATTAACAAGTTTGGGCGCTTTTGACCAATTTTTTTTCTCATTCATTGACAACATAATTTGTTCATAAGTGGGGGAGGGATATGAACAACTCATTGAAGCACTTTGCCCGTCAATATTTTTCAAGTATTATATTGATTAAGTTCCGTTTGGGTAGAAATTTAGCAGAAACTTTCTTCGTCTTTGTGCACGTAAATTGGGTTTCTAGGCTTCATAGCGCCCGCTGTGTAAAATCTGTTGGTCAAGATTTTACGCAGCGGGCGCTATGAAGCCTAGATGCCCAACAATTTTCGGTGATTTCGTTGTAGCCTACAGTTTAATAGAAAAGCATGTTGCTTGCTTACGAATTCGATGGCCGTGTGAGCGGCATAAGCAGCATCAGGAGACACTACCGTCCACAACCAATCAGCGGCCAGGAAAATACTATGTCCCCATGACAACATTGGCCCTTGGGGAGAAACCGGTTTGGCAACCCAACAGGCCCCTCCCCCTGACGTCATGTACCGTTGGGAGGTCAGACAAGTAGATGTAATTATCAAATTAGTATAATTGGGAAGTACATAACAATGTAATTAATGGCCTTGTCTGGAGTATGTAGTTTTCTTAAAATAGAGTCATTGTAACAAGGAAGGCATGTCTGGGCAAAGCCTAATATTAGATGCAAACTTTGTGACGTAGAGCTATCCTGTTGGTTGTCATTGTGAGAGGACGATATAAATTGATAGTGCGCACAGGTACAAAGTAATCAATTGATACGTATCGATGTAGGAGGGGTAATGTATGTATAGTTGGGGTTGACGGAACCGTTCTTGAAGCGAGCGTAGATCCAGACCTAGTACCATGGCATCTCAGCCACAGCAGAAGCGTAAGTCTTTGATGCAGGAGGGTGATGGCAAGGCGACCGCAGCCCTGTCCCAGAGAGACTTCTTCAGAGGAAAATAAGGGTGACGACGTGTTTACGGCAAAGTCTGAGAGAGGAGGACCCAACGATCTGCCTGTAGAGTCAACTGTTGTCGAGAACGTCTTCCTCGAGGTGTGTGAATACCGGTATGGTCAGATTGTGCGCCGGCTCGTGGAGAGAGATTGTTTGGGATGCGAGATTAGCCACCCCAGTCAAAAACGCCATGCTTGCCTCTACTTAGACAATGATGATATGAATGAATACCGTCGCCGTAGCCTCGATAGCCTGGACTTTAGGAAACTGTACGGAGACTACTATGGGATTACTGGGCATCTCTGCGATGTGGATGAGGTCCCGTCGCCCAAGTTCATGTTGCGGAAGTACGAGAAATGGTACAATGAAACCCTGGAGCGCACCATGGAAGAAGACGCGGAAACTGACGGAGAAGAAGAGGACGCACGTGGATGTAAGAATGGCCCCGTCTATCCATGGATAAAAGATTTGATCGAGAGACAATTCAGTGCACAGGGCATTGTACTATGAAGTTCTAACTGGAGAAGAGAGAGAGAGAGAAAGAAAGAACATCTGTATCTAGTACTTTGTAATGTGAGTTGCAAATTTGTATCTACAAGGAAATTGTGTAATTGTTGTTTTTTTCTTGAAGTTGTCTGGTAATGTGGGGGAAAACTGGTTGGACAACCCAACCTGGCCCCTCTTCCTGTTTTTATGTACAAGTAGAAGTAATTATCAAATTAGTATAATTGGGAAGAATATAACAATGTAATTAATGGCCTTGTCTGGAGTATGTTGTTTTTCTTAAAAGAGAGTCATTGTAACAAGGAAGGCATGTCTGGGAAAGCCTAATCTTGCATGCAAACTTTGTGACGTAGAGCTGTCCTATTGGTTGTCATTGTGAGAGGACGATATAAATTGACAGTGCGCGCAGGTACCAGACACAGGTACTGCTTTGGACATAAGTCAAGTCGCCGGTTCGCATGTTTTAAAACAGTACATACTGTGTGTATAATAAGGAAACCTCGAAAACCGTATCTACCAAGTAAATCTACGCGCTTCTGTCAAGTACTGACACAACTCTACGCTGAGCGATGGTTCCTACAGATATCGACAATTTGCGGAATGAGGGGTCTTTGTACACGGACTCAGCTACACAGACACCACCCCTACGCAACGGACTACTGCCTGCACATCTATATGCGAATGAAGGTGGTGATGCGTTCTACACATCTTGGGATGATGACTTCCAGGAAGTTCGCTTCCATGTACATGATGCCGTCTTCCTAACTGCCGGGGTGTTTAACAACCAACTGTTGGTGTTTGTCCGTTCGATAGCGCAGGGTCCGAGGAGGCGAGGTTTGAGCCTGACACCCGAACAGTGGACTACGCTGAAGGACCTGGACATGAGGATACATGAGGCGATATTTGACATCAAATTTTCAGCTATACATGTTCCACCTACACCTCCTAGACAGCGCATGTTCCACCTGGGTGGCCTGTCTTACGTAGTAGTTGAAATGGTGAACGGAGAACCAACGGTAGGGTTGTGGCAGTACGAGCTCGGACCCACCGACGATAGGAACAGCGACTCCACCACCATCACCGAGATCAGTAACGAGAACAACCTATACCGTACAGAGGAAGGAATCAGCCTAACTATTCAGCAGTGGAAAGCAATGGAGGGCAAGAAACAGTCTGTAGATTGGGTTATGTTTCTTGTGGACCGCGGAAAATCCCCGTTGGACTGGCAGGCGATCTCGTGGATTCAATTATACATGTTCTAGTGGTAGATTTCTGTATGACAAGAGACGTCCTGTGATACTGACAATAAAGAAATGCATTGAGATTGAAAAATGTATGTGTCTGTTGTTCCGTAGAATGTGTATGTATGTATAAAGTAGGGTATCCCTAGAATCTGTAGACATTTGTTAAAACACAAGGAGCTGAGGTTAGACATGGATTATCTCATTTCGAAGAACAGAGTACAAAATGTAATACACTGTGCACAGTGTGCGTGTGTGTATGTTGTATTGAGGGTGTGTGTATGGTTAAGTGGGCTGAGATTGGTTCTACAACGATCAACAAGAAAGTAGGTGCATGTATTAGTATGTAACTCAGGATGGTATAAACCTCAACAGATAAGTCAGTGGGGTGTTGAACAATAACTGGAAAAGTAGTATTTGTATACCTATCACGTATTATGATTTGAAATAATAACGTCAGCACCGCTTCTTACGCTTAGCAGGTAGTATAGAAATAGTTCTGCGTCCTGTAAGTAACTAACCTTGGTCGCACCATATGTGTAATGAAGATGAGTTTGTGTACACACACATACAATAACAAAGGTAAAATGTTTTCACACCGACAATCCCCCTCCTGATTTATTATTTATACCGATAACTGATGAAGTATGTAATCATTTCCTTCACGAACAGCCACCATGTCGCACACGTGTGACACCTGTGGTAAAGAATTTACTCGCACGGACAATTTACGAAGACACCAACGGAAGCAGCACAATCATGAACTGGGACTTGAAAACCCCAGGATAGTCGACCGCGAAACTGGCAACACCAGGAATAGAGATTTTTGATGAAGATGAGAATATGTTGGTCGATCCAGAGCATGGAGCTACCAGGAATCCAGACATTTTTGATGATGATGATGACTCAGACATGTCGCTTGAGGCTAATGTTGACTCCTCATCAGGCGATGTAAATGATGATGTGTCGTCAGACGAACAACAGGAAAGTCAGAACAGGAAGAGTCTGTATGTTCTGAAGCTGAGGAGGAGGAAGAGGAACAGGAGGAGGAGTCTGTATCAAGTTCTGAAGCTGTGGAGGAGGAGGAGGAAGAGGAACAGGAGGAGTCTGCATCAAGTTCTGAATCTGAGGAAGAGGCAGGTGAAGAAGAGGAAGAAGATGTTGAAGGACAAGATGCAGATGATGAAGACGACGAGGAATGGACACTTTATCGAGACTGGACCATGCCTAGGCCACGATTTGAAAGTGAAGTCCCACAGAGAGTAATTCGGGAGACAAAACGTGGTTCTAAAATGTTTTATCTGGTCGAATTTGCAGGACTGCGTTATGGAAGTACGAAAATAGAATATAATAAAAAGTGGGTTTCTCAACACACCCTTTTGAAAGACCATGGATATATCGTACTGAAGTGATGTGTAAACATCTCTACTAACTAATGCGTAGAATGGTTTATTGAACATGAACACATTATCAACACTGACAATCCTCCAGGTTGCTGTGATGGTTGAAATGTAAGGTCTATTCTAACAAAACATTTAGCTTCATTACTCTTATCATTAGTAACAGGTACAGTTATTTTGAAAGTTGAATACGACTAGTAGTTTGAAATGGCATAAATAAAGAATTCTGCGATTGTGAATATGCTTTTTGTGTTTTTTCATATATGATAACAGATAAGGTTGGGTGGTGTGTTACTGAGGCAGGGAGTGAGAGAGGGAGTTAGTGAGTGATTGAGAGTGAGTGAGTGAGTGAGTGAGTGAGAGAGGGAGTTAGTGAGTGATTGAGAGTGAGTGAGAGTGAGAGAGGTAGTTAGTGAGTGAGTAAGAGTGAGTGAATGAGAGAGGAAGTTACTGTGATTGAGAGAGTGAGTAAGGGAGTGAGTTATGGAGTAAGTATGACAGTGATTAAGTGAGTGAGTAAAATTACTGAGGGAATAAAATGTTAATAATGCCTACCTCTTGCTATAAATAACTCAAGAAGTTGTGTGGACCGTTCATTTAGTGTTGTCATGGTGTTAGAGAAGGACAGTCCGAAATTACACAACTATACTGACGATTTCAACAGGGTACTTGATCACTTCACGTCACCTTTGTCAATTATTTCAGTATCGACTTTGTTTTATGAAAAAGATAAACCATGGAGCATGCAAAGAAGATGGTTTTAGTCCCACAACAAGTACTTTCCGACATAGAAGCAAAACAGAAAGAACAGATCGCGCCTTTGGTAAAGACGGCCATGACGATAGATGGACAAATGAAATCTATTTTGGACATGAATATACCCGACGACCAAAAGGCTATTTTGTATGGACAACAACTCCGACGTTATCTAGACTACCAGGACAAAAGGAGAGTAGAACCCGTAAGAGTACAGGTTGTAACACCATCATCATCATCAGGTACCACTAGTAACAGCGCTTACGTCACGTCGACTGCAGACAACACAACACTGACAACAAAAACAGAGACGGGATCGCAGGCTTCGTTACCCGAAGAGTCTATAGTGGAAACTTTCCCAAAAAGTTTAAAACCACGTGCTAGACAATTGGTTTACATAGTCAAGAATCATGGTGGAGATGTCCTGAAATGGAATGGCCAAGGAGAAATTGTTTATATGGGTCAACGTGTTCCTGCGTCCAATATATCAGACCTCCTGCGTGATTCTTTACAAAGGAGACGTGATTTCAACCCTGTTGGATGGAAATTTTTCTCGAGGGGTCTCGCAGAAATAAACGCGCCAGAAAATACTATACGACATCCAACAAGACTAAAAATGATACAGCGTCACAAGGAAATGTTATCGAAAGGACAGCCTTTGATGAGTGAAATGAAATGGATATACCTACACCTATCTCAGCCAGAGTTGCGTCTCTTCGGGGAGGAAAGAGGAAAGCTGGTGAAAGCCCTGTCAAAAACATAAAACTTAGAAATATATTTGTAGAAAGTTCGTGGACATGAACACAATAAAGACGCCTGTGTATTGTTAAAAGACTACTGTTATTGTTTTTCAAAATTTCTTGATTATTTACCCCCTCTGTTAGTACAGTAGTAAATGATTCACTGACCTGAATTTTTAGTAGGTTATCAGACCTCTGGTTTGACAGAAAGATTAACAGATTTTTCTGGTTCCTCGCAATTCACTACCCATACTCACTACACATACTCATATGTCATTCACTGACAGTTGTCTACACGTAAAATCTGACCTACAAGAAGATGTAAAACCGGTTTTTCATGTACACACAAAATCTCCTGCTTTTACACAAATACACACACACACACACAAAGAAAAATTCCTACTTTACACAAACACAAACGTACTTTTACACAAAACCCTTCTGCTTTTACACAAACATACTTTTACACAAACGTACTTTTACGAAAATGCCAAAAAGATTACCCTCCAAGAAAATGATTGTCTGACATCTCTAGGATAACTTGTCATGCCAAGTTACTAGATTCTCGGCAAGGCTGTCAGACCGGTTTCACACCCTATATGGTCATGTCGTCATGGGCACCCAGAATGCAGAGGGCTGATGGGCTACAGGCCAAAGACAAACCAACCCAACAACTTTCCGATTCCCCTTCAGTCATCAGACAACTACACATTTTGGTAGCAGTATCAGAACTAGCAACAAGAAAAGTGTGACGTAGGAAGACACTCAGCATGTTTTTGGAATACGTCAACCTTTACTGGAAATTAAACATTTCCAATACGGTATTGTACAGTTTCAACTTTTTTTACAAGATGTAAAACAATTTTTTCTTACACACCGTGATTGTTTTACCAATTTCACTCAATCTCTCAGACTGCTAAGGACAGCTAACCGAGATGACTTACTGTCCAAACCGACTGAGACCACTTTCGGCCAACTGAAAAGTAAGATTACTCTTTAATTCTTTAATGGATCTCGGTATACATTTAATACAAGTTGTATTCATTTAACTTAGAGCTATGCACATAATCGAATAAAACTATTACACTGTATCATTTTCGTACGCATCCGTCATAAAAATAAAATTTGTCTAGTAACCAATCCTGATGTGTTGTCCTGTTCCCCCCCCCCCACCCTCCAACCATTACGAGTAATCGTGATTAAAGTTGTCTGCTCAGCAATCCCACTATTACTTGTCTGACCTTCCAACCACATGACGTCAGGGGAGGGGCCTGTTGGGTTGCCAAACCGGTTTCTCCCCAAGGGCCAATGTTGTCATGGGGACATAATATTTTCCTGGCCGCTGATTGGCTGTGGACGGTAGTGTCTCCTGATGCTGCTGGCATAGCATTGAAAAGCCTAGATGCTAGCAAATTTTCGGTGATTTCGTTGTAGCCTACATTTTAAAAAGCTTGTTGCTTGTTTACGAATTCGATGGCCATGTGAGCGGCATAGCATTGCGGACTGTTTTGACCATGGCAGACGTGACTCGAACATACTAGTATTTTATAAGCTATTTGCCGATATACACGTGCAATTTGTCACTGAGGCACCGAATATGTATTTGTGCATTTTGCATAATTCACTAATTTCCGTCTTTCTTTTTTAAATTGGTTGTATTGATCACGACGCTCTTAATTGTAAACAGGCTACTGATGTCGTAGTCTTTATCAAGGAGTATTTCTGTCATCATTTGTAACGATGCTTACGTTGCTGCTGAAGTATTGATGGTCAAATTTATGCCTGTGAATTGAAAAAAAAGACTAAGGTTGGCAGAACGGACAGAACCAATGAACACTTACGGTCAACACTTTCACATAAGTGTTCAAAAAAATATAAAACTAGTTCTGTCAGTTTATTTTAGTGACGCTGAAGAAGAGTAATGGCTGTCACGCAAAATGTTCGCCTTATCTCCGTATTTGATCCAGCAGTAAAGTTTGAATTTTCTTTGAGTAAGTTAGGACGTTACTCTTGTTCGCTCTACGTATTCATTTCTTTGTGTGAGTTTGAGAATGTCTTTTGTTGTTCCACAATGATTTCCTGTTAAATCTTATCAATACATCAACAGTTTAGTAGCCTGTGTTATTCCTATTTTTGTTAGAATCTGAGTCCGTTGCTAGCGCTGATTAGCGAAGTTGTCAGTTTTTTAAGTTACCAAACGTGTTTTTGTACTCGTCTATGATAAAGTATGTATGAATTATGTGTTTCATATATTTGGTTGTAAGCCCGCTGTTTTACTGTACTGTACTGCGTACTGTCGTAGTAGGATATTGTCTACTACACTTTCCCTCTCAAAACGGTGCCCAAGTAGCAGTTGTTCTCTATCTTAGCTGTGTTAATTAGTTTGATCAGTAAGATTTTTGTCCACCGTGGCTCATTTGTCCCCGAGTGAGTGGCCCTGTTTTAATTCTATAACTGGTCTTTATGACATATTGACGACAACTTAATAATGATGAAACTTTAAGTTACTCATGGTCCTGTTATTTTCCGTCAGGTAAGAGGACGTCGAGATTTAGTTCACGTTAAGTTTCACTTGACGTGTTCCACCGGTCTTACCAAGAATATCATCTCCCCTCTGATGAGACTCACCTGTCCAGATTGAAAATTCCAGTCCAGATTGAATACTGCAGGAACAACCTGCCAGTATTTTTCCCATCTAGGTCAGGCCTTGAGAACCTGCCTGCTCGCAGTCAAATTCTTTACAACAGACTCCGATCTGGTAGAAGTCTATTGCTATAACCTTAACAACCTATTCTAAAACTCAAACTGTTCATCATCTTACTCAGTAGCTATTGATATCTTTAAGCAGTCCGTGGTTCCTTGGTTCCTTTAAACCTAAATATATGCATGTAATTCTGTACGCTGATACTGAATATGAAAGTAATGATTGTACCAGCAGACACTCCGATCAGGATCTGTACCGGCAGAGACTCAGTCAATCGGAGTTACTTTTGAGTCTCTTGAACATTAATGCAGGAAACTGCTTCAATTTATTCATGTTCTTTTCTCTATCTGTTCCCGCAGGTGAGCTAAGCCATGGTCACATTCAGCCTACAGAAGAAATTATATGGTGAGATGGATAAGCAGACGGTCAAAACAGCAGTAAGTACACACAGTGACTGTGTACAATGTTTTTGTCGTTTCATGTGCCATTATCATTGTAACATCTTTCATGATGAATGAACAAACACATGACTTTCAACCTTTGTTTACTTAAATGTGTGCTTCATTGCATTCTGTGAAATGTATCGGCTATGTATATGAATATATATATGTGTGTGTTTGTGCGTGTGTGTGTGTGTGCGTGTTTGTGTGCATCTGTGTGTGTGTGTGTTTCAAACATATGACTTACAACCTTTGCTTACTTTGATGTGCGCTTCATTGCATTCTGTAAAATACATACACATATTATGTGTGTGTGTGTGTGTGTGTGTGTGTGTGTGTGTGTGTGTGTGTGTGTGCGTGTGTGTGTGCGTGTGTGTTTCTGTGTTTATGTATGTATGTGTGTGCGTGTGTGCGTGATTATGTATGTATGTACATGTATGTGTTTGAGTGTGTGTGTGTGTGTGTGCGTGATTGTGTGTCTGTGTGTAAGAATCTTGTTAATATAGGAGAAGAGCGTGAATTTAAAAAAAAATGGCATTGATTTATTTATGCCTTTTTTCTCTCTTGGTGCCACAGGTGAACCTCACCATGTCCACCCTCAGACTACAGAAGGAATCCCCTGGCTCGCACGAACCCTTGTCGTGGAGGAATTCGGGTGTACATGTGAATGCACCAAAAATACTCACGCAAGAAAAAACAGCGAAAAGCAGAGAGAAAACAAAAACAAAAAAGAAAGTGACACAAAAACTCATGATAGATAACACACAAATGAATAAAATCTTTCACACAAAACATCACCGTCATCACACATTAAGACTATACAAAAACTCAAAGAAGGACCGGCAACATGACGTTAGAATCAATCTAACTAATAGGTTTGCCGTGCCCAATGTAAGGGAAACCTTAGCGATCTGAAGGAGCCTGTATCAGCTATATTTCAGTTCAAGTCAGATAATTCTTTATTGAATGACGTTATGAATTGTCAAAATAATTTTGGAACGGTCCCTTAAGGCTAGATTCTCGGAGCACAGGCGCCCCAGTTCCAGCACGTCGGAAGAATCGCAACACATCCATATCGAGTCACCGGGACACACAGTTACTCTTGACAAGGTACGCATTTTAGATACGGAGCAGGATTACTTTGTGAGGGGTGTGAAGGAGGCAGTTTACATCAGGGCCCATCAACCCTCTCTGAACCGCGACGTTAGGAGATTCCGTCTTCCCGCCACTTTTGATGCACTCCTGACGTAATCACGCTTCCGACTTCCGGAAAGACAACGAGTGCATCATTCATCTGACGAAGGTTGACGAGATCGACCGAAAATTTATGGTGAGTTTCTTCCCTTGTGTTGGAACAAAGTTTGAACTTTAACTATGGATTCTATCAACACAGATGAGCTTTCATTCGAAGATGAGCTTTTATTCAATTTTGGTCGTCATTAACATCGATCTAGAGAACTAATTTGAGATACATGTATCGGAAAAAAACTGTACAGACTACCGCATGTCTAATGCTCTAAGCCAACTATTAGATAAGAATTCTTACTTATGTGCAAAGGATGTTCCTACAAGGTGTCGCCAAAAAGCAATTCCCTCGGGAATGCATTGGTGTAATTTTTAGAATATTTTCAACTCAATCGCAGTACTATACCAACGGCTCCGCCCCTGAGGCGTCGCCAAAAAAATAATCAGAGAATAAGTCTTAGCAATCAAAATTAAATATAAATACAGACCGGGATTCGAACCCGCAACCCCTGGTTCCACTCACCCTACAGGCAGACCTGGGAATCAAACCCATGACCAGCACCACCCATCCCTTCAGATGAGATCTAACTCTTGCTTAAACAAAGAAACTTTCCAAGCAAAAAAAAAACGTAACTAATCACAGAACAAGTCTTAGCAATCAAAGTAAAACCTAAGTACAGACCGGGATTCGAACCCGTGACTCCTGGTTCCACTCACCCTGCAGGCAGACCTTGAGCCAGTCGATAAGCTCCCATTCCTTCAAAAGAGAGCTAACTATCTAGGAATCCAACCCATGACCATCACACCCATCCCTACAGATGATGGCAAGTAAAACCTAAGTACAGACCGGGATTCGAACCCGTGACTCCTGGTTCCACTCACCCTGCAGGCAGACCTTGAGCCCGTCGATGAGCTCCTGTCCCGAGTGATGGAAGGTGCAGCGGGAGTACCAGCGGGTCAGCGAGTTGTTCATAGACGCGATCACCCCGCCGATGGACTGGCCCTTCGTGGCCGAGTCGTGGTAACAGTCGATGCCAACGACCATCATGCTCTTCAGCTGTGAAGAAAAAAATTGGAGAAAATACAGTCCATCCCTCTCCTTATATTACACTGTCTTTTACCTCTCCAACCAAAGTCAGGTACCCATTTTCACACCTGAGTGGAGTGAGGAAAGTCATGTTATGGGCCAGAAGTCTGGCCAGAAAAGCCAGGGATGAAACCCACAACTCTCAATCTGGTGTTAGTTACCTAGCCACTTAGACATTTGATATCACTCGTGACCTAGTGCCCTACTACATGAATACCCTAACCCTACCGGGATCTCCACGGCCCACAGCTCCCCTCCCAGTTTGCAGTTGAGCTGCAGGGCGATCTTGGTGGCCACAGACATCAGCATCTGTTTCTTGTTGAGCGTGCGACTCACGATGACCTGGCTGGGCACGGGGTGGTCCACACAGCAGAACTTCTTGATCGCGTCGTACCTGTCCTTACGCTGGGACGACAGCAGGCACACCACCTAGAAGAAAACACACAACATGTTCAGATTTTGATAGCCGGCACGCCACTGGCAAAAAAAGGAACAGGAGTTCGAAAATCACAAGCCTGTGTTACACAACCCCTCACTGTTGGGGTCTGATTTAGATAGCAGGCACAACCCCTACAAAAAAAAAAGATTTTGTAGATCTTTAGCATTTATTACACATCCTACGTGAGACCTTGTGGCTATACAGTCACAAGAACCATTCCCAGACAGTTCTCAGTCTGACAATAATTGTTCCATGTTATATTTCATATTATCACACATGCATAAGTCAACAAGATTAAGATGTTCTCAATTCTCTTGACTTACGGCCATCAAGCTTCTTGGGGTCTAACCAGTGGAAGGGCTGCTAGAAGCATGATGTAGTAAGGTTAGAAGGGATACCTGATGCGTCTGTGACATATTTTTATTGCATGTTATTAGCAGAGAATGCAAATAAACAAATAGACTCACCATCTGTGTTTTGTCGTTCATCTGCTCCCTCATGGTGCGGAGGTAGTTGTCTGTGCGATCATCCCGGATCTCACACCTTCAGAGGGACAACAAATTTGGCACAAATAAAGACATGTAAGGCGTAAATATATGTCAGGCATCTTTTGATCAGAAATCTCTGCAATTGTTCCCTTTGTTCTTGTTTTTATCTTGTGCAAATACAATAATAGCTACATACAAATGGCAGATGCTAGGTGGCCCAAACACACACACACACACACACACACACACACACACATACATACATACATGCATGCACACACACAGACACACATTCACACACACTAACACTAATACACACACATACTCACCAATATAAGCTCCCGACCATATGTCGGCCTTGCTAGTTTCTTATTATTTCTCATGTACACTTGCAGTTAGCCTTAAGGCATGGATAAAAGTAAAGTAGGAGGTTTTTACATGATGGGTTTGTTGATGTTCATGCCCATGGGCGGCCCCACCCTGACCAGAGCCTGCAGGAAGTCCTGGGCCTGCGAAGAGTTCCTCTGGGGGAAGATGAAGAGCCAGTTCTGCATGGGAACGTACGAGATCAGCTGCTGCCCGCGCATCTCCTTCCCCCAGTCTGCATCCTGCGGCTTGTAGTTGCACTGAAAATGACACAAAAATATTGTCAAGTTTTGTCTCGTTTTCAACATTTTCCTAGAAGTGTATGTGCTGTGGCTTGTAGTTGTACTGAATACAATGCAAAAATAAGGATTTTTGCAAATTTTTTATCTAATTTTTATGTTTCCCTGGCAGTCTACATTCTGTGGCTTGCAGTAGTTGTACTGAAATCAATGCAGAAATAAGCATTTTTGCTTAGTTTTCATGTTTCCCTGGCCGTCCGTATCCTGTAGTTTTACTGAAAATGACAGAAAAAAAGTCTGCATAAAGTTTTGTCTTGTTTTCAGTATTTTGGCAGTTGTTAATATGAATGAAAGTATGATTATGCTCTCACAAACTAAGTACAGGTCATGGTGCCTTGTAGTTTTACTGGAAAACAACACGCAAAAATAAAAATCAGGCCAAGTTTTGTCTAGTTATCACCATTTTCCTGGCTGTTTGTTGTGTCTTCTGGCTTGTAGTTGTAGCATCTTACTGGGGGCTTTATCTAGTATTATATAGACGTAGAAGTAAAGGAGTACTCACAGATCCACTGCGCTGCCAGATCTTCTCCGGCGGCATGACACGTCCCTCCAGCTTCAGCAGAGTCTTGTCGTACGACAGACCCCAGCCCTTCATGTCCTTCTGGACCTTCTCGTTCCTGATGAAAGAAAAATTTTGTGTTATTTTTTGTGAATCATTCCATTAAGTTGGCGATAGATTTTACAAGAAGGTTCTTTATTCAATAACCAGTGGGTTTGTATATCCAACGTTTTTGTGGCGTCATGATTCTGCAGCAGTGAGACCTAGTGCAGTGCAAATATCATCACACAATATACACACAGTTCATATCATCACAATATACATACAGTTATAATTATCATTACCTTATCATCATAATATACTCACAGTTATCATATTATCACAATACATGCACAATTATTCAAATTACAGGTATGGGAATTCCCAGGTATTTACAATACTCTTTTTAAGGGAAAATACATATTAACCAGAATTTCTCTGTTATACTGGAATTCCTGTGTTTTGTGAACTGAGACTGTACCCACTTGTTGAGGGTGTTGATAAAGGTCTGCAGAGTGTCGTTCCTCTTGTCTGGCGTGAGGCGGGTGTGGATGGCGATGTCCTTCATCACATGGTAGTCCGCACGACCCTCATCCGTCAGGCCTGAACACAAACACAACACCAACATCAGCATCCACAAGTTCCTGGGTTCGAATACCAGGCCTTCACACTAACGGTCAGGGGTTCAAATCTAAACCTACAAGCTTGGCTTACACACACATGCTACTTCATAGTTAGCATCCAAACAAAAACACAACATGAATGTCAGCATCCACGAGGTACTGGGTTCGAACCTCGGGCCTTCACACTAACAGTCAAGCGTTCGAAGCTCAGCCTACAAGCTAAGCCTCCACGGACATGCTACATAGCCGGTGGATATCGGACTTCCTGACTAATAGAACACAAGTCGTGCGATATCACGGGGTGCTTTCGGACAATGCTACGGTAACCTGTGGTCTTCCACAGGGAACCATTCTCGGGCCCTTGATCTTTATTGCGTACATTAATAGCGCATCCCGGCAAGCATCATCTAAGAGATGGAAATTTGTAGATGACTTGAACTTGCTTGACATACGTAATCCCTCCATCCCAACTTCAACCTTACAGCAAGACTTGACAGATCTCGACAAATGGTCCCACGAACAATGTATGGTCTTACATCCCGGGAAATGTAAGGTTTTGCACATACAGTTTAGCAAAGCTGCCCGTCTTCTCCCTTCTCTCCAACTCAACAACATCGAACTGAAACAAGTAGAAGTAATGAGGATTCTCGGGGTTTTCCTCCAGGCAAACCTTAAATGGGACGCCCACGTCGAGCACATATGCAACAGGGCTAGTCAACGGATGTACTTGCTCAGACGACTGAAACACTTCCATGTTTCAAAGGAGGATCTTGTAACAGTCTACACATGCTATGTTCGTCCGATCACCGAGTACGCGGCTCCAGTCTGGTACCCTGGCTTGACAAGTGCTCTGAGTCGGAGAATTGAGAAAATCCAGCGAAGGGCTGTCCGAATCATATTGGGAACTGAATACACTGGTTATACTGAAGCGTGCACCCTCCTCGGCCTGCCTTCTCTTCACACGCGTCGATCTGACCTTACACTGCAGTTTGCCAAGTCCTTACTGACCTCCAAACTGTACCGACACTTCCTCCCACCCATTAGAGAGAACATCAGCAGTCGCCAGACCCGTTCTTCGAACAAGCTGAACTTACAACTCTGTAGAACTGACCGCTTTAGAAATAGCGCCATTCCTTATATGACAAGGATGATGAACGATTTATTGTCGTAATGACCCTAATAAGAGCCCCGTCTATTTGACTTTGCTGAATTAATTAGGTCGTATTTGTAATTTGTAAGATCTTTCCTGTTGTAAAGCCCTTGTATTTTCTAATAGATAAGACTATGTGTATTTTAATATATATATTTACGACTAACTCAGAGTTTACGATATAGTTGTTGATGACTTTTCGATATATGGTGCTTGTGGGAAGACTCCCAGTGATCTCCGTCGACTTATTTTTTATCGTAATATGACTCTTGATCTTAATGATTTTAATGATTTTAGATATCTTAAAGTGAATCAATGTGACATAGTCTGTCTTTTTGTAAACGAGTCTGTCAATTCAGCCCAAGGGCTGCCATTGGACCTGTTGTTGTTTATGAAATGCACAATAAAACCAGTCTACTACAGTTAAGGTCAAAGAAAACACGGTCCTGGGTTCGAACACGCAAACACAGATACAACATTATGGTCAGCATTCAAACTTCTGGAACTTATGGTCAAGGGTTCAAATCCAAACACACACAGTCCACACATTACAATCAGACTAGAGTTAAGTACAGGAAAACATTTACACCAGACCTGTGAGGGTGCAGAGTTCCGGCAGGAGGTACAGCGGACCCTCCATAGGCTTGCCTCCCTTCTGCACCTGGAAACACAACAAACAACAAATAATTCATTAACTTAATTAAGGCAAACCGACATGCAAAACTATTTTTCTGTTGCCGACTACACTGCCATTTGCTGTTTCTTGTTGAGGTTGGCTGTAGATTTCCGGTTCATCACAGTTTCTTTTTAAATCATGAAGACCCCCGAAGCATACACAAAACATGTCTGATCAGAACATCTTGCACAAACAGGGAACGTTATCATCGTAATTGTGAACCTCCTCCTCCCCAAAAATGTGTTTTGGGCCCTGATGATGGTGTCTGTGATGTGTAGTGGTAGAACATCCGACTGTCAAGCAAGGGGAGCCAGGTTCAATCCCCAGGGCTGTACCCAGACATGTCCAGACATGCACCCAGACGTTGTGCCCTAGGGAAAAGCACTTTACACACATTTTCCCCCTCAGTTAGAGGGATCCTGCTAGGTTTTGGGTTGGCGTTAGGAAGGGCATCCAGCCGTAAAAGAATCTTGGTCAAAAAAAAAGACTTGCACTTTGGTGCAAGCACGACTAACCACCGTTTCGCGGAAAAAGGACGTTAAACCTGGATAAGAAGAAGAAGAAGATGCTTTAATACCTTCTTCTTGGGACGGCTGACAAGCAGAGGCTGGTCCATGTCTCTGACCGTCTTGTTGTACTGCTTGGCGTAGTACTCCACGTAAGACATCTCGGTACCGTCAAACATCTTAAACTTGTTCTGAGGGTTCTGTTCCCAGTCAATGTCGTCAATACGGTACGTCTTGTTGTTGTACCTGGTAGAAAAAAAACGTTCAAGCCTTTATTTATCTACTACTTCTTTATTCAGTGACTCTGTACGAAACAAAAGCATTTATCTATTTTCCTATGTAGTCGCGTCGACCTTGTGCCGACGCTCTGCCAAGGGCTAGGAAAGAAGCTTTACCGAACTCACCTCGGATTCTCCACACTGATCGAGACACAGCCACTTACTTGCACGTATAGAAGATTCAAACTGATCTGCTTTGGAACAGTCACATTGTGAAAACAGTTGCTAGAGCCAATTCAATGGTTGGATTCATCAGACGCACTGTTGGTTATGAGTCCAGCCTTGTGGTACGCAAATCCTTGTATGTATCATTGGCTAGATCTTTACTTGAATATTGTTGCCAAATATGGTCACCTCTGTCTCGCAATCTGATGTCCTTGTTGGAGGGCGTGCAGAGGCGGGCAACCAAGTTCATTATAGGTGCAAATGCCGACGCTTGTGAACTTGACTACAAGGCTAGACTAGCTCACCTCAACCTGTTACCTCTTTCATATAGGAGAGAGATCGCTGACATCATGTTGTATGTTAAGTCCACGGCTAATGTGTACGATTTAGACATGCACAATTATGTTTCATTTTCATCACGGCCAACAAGAGGTAGTAGGTCACATATGCTAATGCCAGTTCGCTGCAAAACATCAACATTTGCTACTTCCTACATCCCTCGCTTGGTGGCTGAGTGGAACAGACTGGAAGTCAGAGTCCGGGACATGGGGGCTGTCGCTTCGGGGCAGTCCGAGCTTTTAACATTCAAACGGGGTCTTGTCAAATCGCTGACCAAGAGATTTAATGATCATTTTGTTACTGACAATCTCTGCACGTGGACGTCTGCTTGTCGGTGTGCCACATGTCTGGCAATAAGGCCACGGTAGACATGGGGCACCTCCACGGCCGGATGTACATGTGCAGAGATCTAGCTATTATGAAATTGTGCAATTATATATATTGTTATTATTGTCTACTTACGATGTTGTGCAATATGTTTAATTAGTTTTAACTAAGATTGATTGCAATGTCATTATGTCTTTGGGGAGGGAGCCTGTAAAGGTGGTCTCCACCTGTTTCTCCCTTCCCTTCCACTTGTGGCAAAGCTTGAATAAATAAATAAATAAATCTACGTTGTGTTGTTAGTAGTACAAGAGCCGCCGTACTAATGTCTGACGTAAAGTTCTGGTTCTATCCTTTCATCTCTGAACGGAGTTCAATAGTATCAGTCCTTGTTGGTAATCCTTGTTCTTGAATGGATCCTCACGAGTTTGATTCTTCCTTATGTCCTCCAAGGTGAGCTCTTGGCGTAAAAGACTAATTTGGTCTCCTAGTCTTGGCAGTCCTCAGATGTCTTGAAGTCTATCTTCAAGCCCAATTTCCTGAAGCCGAACAGGCTCAGGCCTCTTGATTCTTGGATTCCTCCAAGCCTAAATTTCCTGGAAACCACTTTCCAGGCCTAAAGTTCTCCTCATAAATCCTAGCAGTCCAGGCTGTCTGTTTGTGCCTTATGCACCGTCCTTTCTGTGCCTTTTGCACTGTCCTTTCTTTCAGACTGCTCCCCCAGCCCAGATGGGGTTCTCTTTTTTAGTGTTAGGGGGGTAGGGAATTGGCGGGAAACTAGCTCCTATTCATTATAATGAATTAACTAAAGGCGGCAAATACGAATTGGCAAGTTGGCGCTTACATCCTATCTATTGTGATGAAGTCACTTATGCAAACTTGTGATGGCCCATAGAGTTTTCAGAAATAGCAAGGTAGATCAATTGTAGGCACCAGCAGAGAGAACCTTTGAGTTCAGTGGTACATACTTTCAGGTTGCGCTGTGCACTACCTGAGTCAAGGAGCAACTAGCGCACAAGAAAATCATGATGCAACTAGAAAGGCAGACATTTGCTCGGGAGCAAGTATAGTATTTCTGTCCAGCTCCTTCCTCGTTCCAAAATGGACTGATATATATCAACATTTTCCTTGTTATAGCAATATGAATCGTTTCAATACCCCCATGTAGTCCCCAATAACTTTACAGTACTTTTTAGTCAAGTATTCTCGAAACCCCCATACAGTGCTTTTCAGTAATACTAGTATGTTCTCGACCCCCCCCCCCCCACCATACAGTGCTATTCAGTAACAAGTATTCAAAAAGCCCCAACGCTGTATTTTTCTGTATTAGGTGTTTTCAAAACCTCCATGTAGTGCTCAAAATCCCATACAGTGCTTTTCGGTAAAATGTTCTTGAACCCCCCATACAATGTTATTCAGTAAGTGTATTCACAAAGCCCTCATGTTGTGTTTTTCAGTATTATGAATATGAGTTTTCAAAACCCCCATGTGGTGCTCAAAACCCCCATACGGTGCTTTTCAGTAAAAGTGTTCTCAAAACTCCCATACAGTGCTATCAAGGATCACCCCGTCATCGGTACAAATTTTCGCACATTTGACAGGATCCATGACAAACTGTATCTGCTTAAAGATTACATACCCATGCCACCCTGCATCTGCTTGGAGATTGTACCATAACATATAATAACATACAATTGCACACAAAATTCTCACCCATGTTCAAAATTGTATTCCAAACTACTTGGAAGAATTATACACGGATATGTTAAGTTAAACATATAGTGCCCATGTACATGTATGATTGCAGCTATGTAAAAACTGTGTCAGATATTATGCGAAACGTTTACGGAGGACCCCCATAATAATAATCTCTGCCTGACAAAAACACTATCTGCAGCTAATCTGGTTAAAATACTAAGTTTCAATCCCCCACCTAAAAAAATAGCAAGGTATGTAAAACTGAAGGTTATGTGACATGTTTCCACCGATTTACAACTCAAGGCACTTCTTTTTCCTGGCCAATACTTGTAAAAGCAAACTGTTTCTATTATTAGTATGTGACACCAGGTGCAGATAATTCAATTAACTCCCAACCAATCAGCAACCACAACTGCAATCACTGGGCACACCTGCATACCAGATGGCTGCCCAAATATGGTAACACCAAATATGGCAACACCAGGTGGATGCCAAATATGGTAACCCACACCAAATATGGCAACACATGCCCTGCTACTTCTTCCTATGTAAATAGCCAAAAATCCGAAATAAAACAACTTTAAAAGCATGTATCAAAAATATGAAAAAAAAGCATTTGGGTATTTGCCCACTCTTTTCTCATACCAAGTTTAAGATCATTTGGCCCAAAAATGAAGGAATTGAATCCATTTAAAGATATGGCAGGAGGAGGAGAAACATGAGTAACTAGAAAGGCAGACATTTGCTCGGGAGCAAATATAGTAAATGGCTTTACCACATTAGGTAGGCATTTGGTTGGCAGCCAAATACATTTTTTCTCTCCATCTTCTTCCCCGTTCCAAAATGGACTGTTCCATAAACAACCCTTTCCATTAAGTGTTTCAATACCCCCATGTAGTCCCCAATACCCGTACAGTAGAGTACGGTAAAATATTCTGGACCCCCCCATACAGTGCACATGCTTTTCGATAAAATGTTTTCAAAACCCCCATACAATGCTATTCAGTAGCAAGTATTCACAAAGCCCCCATGTTGTGTTTTTCAGTATTAGGTATTTTCAAAACGCCCATGTAGTGCTCAAAACTCCCAAACAATGCTTTTCAGTAAAAGTGTTCTCGAAACCCCCATACAGTGCTATCAAGGATCATCCCGTCATTAGTTCAAATTTTCGCACTTTTGACAGGATCCATGACAAACTGTATCTAGTAAAGATTACATACCCACCCCACCCTGTATCTGCTTGGAAATTGAAAATTGGGTCATTTGGCCGTAGAAGTTGAATGCATTTAATGAAATGATAGGGTAATAAGGAAAACATTGAGGAGAACCAATACAGTGGTTGGACAGCTCTAACATCCCTTACATTATTGGTAAAGATTCGCAAACGTTTGATTTTCAACATTTACAAAAACATTTAATGTCTCACACCCCCCATATTCCAATGCTGGAGCAGGAAATTTCGATGTGCCTGCTAAAAAGACTTGATGGCATGTCTTATTATCAACATGTGCCAGGTGTTCAGCTTAGCAATGATCTAATCATCAATCAGCCAATCAGCAATGAGAACACAACCTTCTGATAAAAGCTGCATGCCTATTGGCTGTTGCTCTGCATACCTGGCATACCACACTGATGACATTATGCCCTACTGAAGCCTATTCTTTAACAATAGCAATGGAAAAAAAAAACTCAGTAAAACCTTTCAAAGCATGTATCAAAAAAAAGAGAAACAACACTATCCCGTATCTGCTTGGAGATCGTTAACTTCAGGTCATTCCAACCCCAAAAGTTGAATCCATTTAACGAAATGGCAGGTTAAGAAGTACAAACATGAGGAAAAAAAATGTCTTTCATCCATATACCTATTATGTCAATGCTATGAACCAATTAGGGCAATCAGCCAATCACAGCCTTGCATAGAGAAATACTTCATGCCTTTTGGCTAATCAATAAAAACCTCAATAAAACCATTTTAAAAGCACGTATAAAAAAAATGAAAAAAAAAGCACTTTGGAATTTGCCCACTTAACTTTCATACCAAGTTTCAGATCATTTGGTCCATAAATGAAGGAATTGAATTCATTTTTTTAAAAAATGGCTGGAGGAGGAGAAACATGAGTAAATACAATAATGGCTTTACCAGTGGTAAAGCCATTAAATACAATGTAGCTTCTACATATCACTACGTGGTATGGCGAAGCTACAAAAATCCTGGGGAAGAGACTTCAAATGTATCTTAAGGCCACACCAATTTAATTTGTTGGTTCTCGGATTTTTTCAGAAAAAATATGAAGCGACAGGGCGAAAAAAATAAAATAAAAACAGGTCTAGGCATCCCATTATAGGCTTAAATGCTACGGAATGAGCCATGAAGTCAACACAAAAGGCTGGGTTAAAATTTAAACATTGAATTTTGAACTTTTAATCAAACCACTGCAATGATAGATGGGAAAACTGTAACAACTAGGAAGAAAAGGACTTTCCTCAACTGTTGGAGGCAAAATATGAGCAGTTTTCAGTTGATTCAGGACCAGAATCAATTTTTTTTTTTGCAAATCAGAAAAAAACGAAGAGGCAAATCCGAGAACCAACAAATTAAATTGGTGTGGCCTAAGATAAGATTAAGATAATGATAAGAAACGGAACAATAAAGGAGATTCTACATGAAGAAAGAAACCGACCTTGTGAGCACGATCTCTCCCACGAGCTTCTTGGTTGCGTTCTCGTGGAAGCTGTGCTGCGTCTTGTTGTACAGGTCGTACAGGAAGTCCAGCACGGTGTCGGTGCGCAGGATCTTGTGGGAGACGTCCGCCATCAACATCACGTTGGCCTCGTACTGCAGGATGGAGGTCACGAACCCCGGCCACACCTCCAGTCTGAACAATCAATCAATCAATCAATCAATCAATCAACTGACCGATCAATAATTCAATCAATCAATCAAGTGAATTTCCTTTTTGAGAATAGGTGCCCTGGCAATGGAAAAGATGGCTGATGATATCAGAGAATGGCCAGGCTGAAGATGAACATAAAATCTTCGAAAATTGTTTGTGAGAACATTTTCGTTTTGGAACAAAATTTTTAACTTTAGACAATATACATATTGTTCTCTCCCTTGGGGTGGTCTAACAACAGCTTGTGAAGCTGCAGCACGTATGTGGCCATGTCAGGGTTGGAAAAAAATACTTCCACACCTCCAAATCTACCTGCACTAACCTACGTATGCAGGAGGTATCTGAACAACAATAGATATGTTGTGAAGCCTTACTTGTGCTGCGGCACGTATGCGGCCATGTCGGGGTTGTAGTTGTTGCGCCCGATCTGCTGCATGCCGATCTCGTGCAGAGCCTTGCGGAACAGGATGTTGTACAGCTGGATGCACGTCGGCGAGGTCGGCGGAAGCTCGTTGGTCAGCGTGATCGTGATCTTGATGTTGGCGCCGTCGTTGCGTCGCTCGGAAAACAGCACCGTCTCCTGTGTATACAAATGTCAATCAATCCATCCATCAATCAATCAATCAATCAATCAACCAGATTTACTCAAACTGTGTAACAAGACTGGTAAAATAGAAGCTCTTGCTACAGCTTCAAATAGAGGTTGAAAACACTGTCATTGTGTTGCTTGGAAAAAAATAGTCCCCTGTGGAAGGATTCAAATGTCATTCCACCAATTTTATCAAAACTGCTAGTTACAAAATTGGCAATAGAAATTTCTTCCAACCGATTCTATAAAAGGTTAGAAATCAACAAATTGAAACGGCTTTTACATTAGGTTACGCCTCTTAAAGAGGCACAGGCTTCTATGGAAGGATACAAGTATCAATTAAAGAATTATTAATTGGTGTGGTTCAGTAAGACCAATATAATAGAACAGAACATGTCAGATGGTTTATGCATTTCGTTACCTCATACTGAATATACAAGACTGGATATGCTACCAACATATGTATGTAAGTGCAGGTAGAATTGTATTTCTGGTGTCTACCTGTACCTTAGCCTGACTTAACCGCGCTCCTGGAGACCGTCCGCCCGAAGGTTGCAGCCCCCCTTGGGGTGGGGGTCATTAAGTCCCGGCCCAGAGATTGTGTCAACACAGGCTACCTGTACCTAACCTGCACTTGTAATGTACTGGGTTTAAAGTGTATGTGTTGCTTCTGTCTATATTGTATGAAAGCTGAGATAAAGGAAACGGACCCTCTGCTCCAAATTGTGCAGGTAGAATTGTATTTCTGATGTCTATCTTTACCTAACCTGCACTGGTCCGTGTACTAGAAGTGCATTGTCCTCTTTACTGTCACAAAGCTGAGATAAAGGAAACCGACCCTCTGCTCCAGGCGTTTGGGCAGGAAGAGGATCATCCCGTCGAAGGCGTACGTCTCCCCGATCAGCTCGATGTGTTCCTTCACCATGGAGATCCGCACGCCTCGGTAGTCAATCTCCGGCGCAAAGCTCACGTTGTACTGGTAAAGCGCCCAGGAGGGGGTCGAACTCACACGGAAGAAGTTGGTCACCAAGGGGACGGGGTGGCCCGTGGAGCCTGTGGGGAGGGTGAGAAGGGTTGTTCGGGGTTGGACAAGTTTTCAAAAATCCACCTGCCCTATCCAGCAAGTACATGGCCATTTCCACTTGCCCAAACCAACTTTCCACTTGCCCAAAATGAAGAAATAAATCACATTTTTACTTGCAGTAAGGGAATTGTTTTACTTCTCAGTAAGAAAGGTTTATGATGTTGTATGCTTTATCTATATCACGCGGAAGAAGTTAGTCACCAAGGGGACAGGGTGGCCTGTGGAGCCTGTGGGGAGGGGAGAAAGGTTGTTGACACAGAATTTGAGGGTTCTGGGTTCGAATCCGTGGCTGGCTCCAGTTCTGTGCACTTGGCAAAAACACTGAACACCAATTTTTATGCTATTTACGACAAACCTTGGGAATATTAGTTACTATTAGTTCGGGTGCATGTAACCTAACAGTTTAGTCATTTTGTAAGAAGGGGAGGGCCATTTGTCAGAAGGATATTTTGATAGCCAGATGACATCAACACAAACCATACCTACACACCAGAAGTTTCAAATCTATGATTTCCTGTTCATATCTATTCTACATGTTGTTGAAGAAATCAGACGAAATAGAACAACTTACATAGACATAAACAAAATGACAAAGAACGTATAGCCTAGAAAACTGACATGAAAAACCAGCTACACACCTTTTTTGTCCTGGACGTGGGCAGGGCGAGTGTGGGGTTCCTCGATGACTACGTCACCCCTCCTGCGCCGTCCGAACGGCTGGGCGGCGGGTGCTGCGCCCGCTCCCTTCTCTCCGAGAGACAGGGCCTCGAGCTGGGAGGTTGGGGGAGCTGCGAAATATAATATTTGACTTGATTTATTGATATTGCAATTAGTGCTGTGTGCCTAAGCCCACCTTTAAGTTCAGGTTCGGATTCAAGTCCAGAGGTTTAGGTTCAGGTCTGGTTTCAAGTCCAGAGGTTTAGGTTCAGGTCCGGACTTGTCCGGACCTAAACCCATGGCATATACAAAATAGAATATTGGCAACCTTGCAATGTTGTCTGGGTGAAACTGTGGCCACATAACATCATCGTTACATGGAGGTCAACACTTGACAATTCCCCATGGCAATATTTTCTTCATTTTGCAGCACAGATTTTAGGATCGATGGATGGTTTTAAGTGGTTTGGAAAGAAAAGGGGTATGTGACATGCTTTTTTTTCCATCCAAGTCCGGAACTGGTTCCCGCCATTCAGTTTTTTTTGGACTTGAACCTAAACGTTTTTACAAGTCCGAAACTGAGTCGAGCGAACCGGTACACAGTACTTAAATAAATAATTGCAGTACACGTGGACACAGGTAGCTGTTGCTGGTGTCGTGTCTCGCACATAGAAACAAATACAGGACAGTTAACACTCATTTTCACTTGAGGTAAGTGGGGAAGTCGTGTAAAGTGCCTTTCCCAATGGCACAAGATCGGTGGCATGTCAAGACTCGAACCTGGGACCTCTTGGTTCCGTGTCCAGTACTCTACTGCTGAGCCACACGACCCCACCACAATATATATCAAGTTCAGTTTTGTTATTGAATGGCTGAGTGGCTAGGCTAGCGGACATGAGATAGAAATGTTATAAGGTTCCATCCCAAGCATTCCTGGCAAGGCGTCACAAGAAAGAAAAGTTGGCAATAATTATACAATACTGCAAAAAATGTGCTCGACGACTGTAAGGTATCAAAGAATGTAAAAGTTACAAGGTACTACTTTTATTTCCTGATATGAGGTTTGACTTGTTCTCTGAAAGCAGTTTTATAAATTAAAAATAGTGCCACATTCTGCATAATGACTAAATGAGTGGGTTTTGTGATCTTGGTAGTGAGTTTTTAAATGGGAGTGAAGACTATTAACAGACCCCGAAATTAACTTTTTTCCCTAGGTAGACTGTCACAGATTTTTCCCCAAAAGAGGTTTCAACTGTCCTCAGGTGGCCTTGGATTGTACAAGGACTTCTTTTATCAAATACACTGTCCTGTAATAATGCATCAAATTACTAGTATGGGTGGACTGATTTGCTAGCACAGTGTACTTGCTTATCGAAAGGAGTTGAATGCCGATTCGTGTACCTAACAATGCAGTGGTCGAAATACTTTTTTTCAGTGCTCTGCAATATTGCAGAAGAGTCAAACTTTTGTTCTGCAATTTGGAAATACTTTCTGCAAATACACAAGCCTGAATACTACAATCTTGCAAGTTTATAAGCATGAACTATTGATTGATATGCAAATTAGTGAAGACAAATTTTTAGAAGTTCAAAAGGAAACAAAAGATAAACAGGTCAAGAGAAGGTTGATGCAAATTAGTGAAGAAGCTCCTGTTGTTTCAGAACCGGAGCTTAAGTGTTGTCTGTCCTTGGGACCAAGAGCGCCAAATCCCAAGTGCCAATTTTTCCTGCTGCAAAATTGCAGATTGTATAAATTTTTCTTCTGCAATCTTTGAAATCTATCTGCAGATTGCAGACAGGTTGAATGGCATGGCGAGCAAAATAGGACTTTTTTCTACTGTCCCAAAGTCTACATTGAATTGTCCTAGGCAAATTTCCGGTGGCCTTTGGCCATAGGGACACCTTTAATTTCCAGCGGTTTTGATATTGGACATGCCAGGGTCATGAATTTTGGTTGGTAAGTTGCTTTTGTGCTCGAAAAGAAGTCATATGAGTTTTGGCCCCCTGGCAGCTTGCTCTAGAACTGCAGGACGGTTTGTTTAAATGAGGGAGGATAAAAAAATAATAACAAACGCTCTACTGACCTCCCGGAGCCCTGGCCGTCACCCATCTCCTCTGACGACCGCGGCCGCTGGCCGGCGGGGCTGTGGCGACAGGAGGGGGTGCCGCCGCCGAGGGGGCTACCCCTGCGCCCGGACGGCGAGGGGGTTCCTCCACCGCACCGCGCGCCCTCCCGCGGGCCCTCCCACGTGCTCGTCCAGAAGGTGGCTGCTGGGACATCTTTTGTACCCGTTTTTTCCTGACAGCTGTTTACAAATCAAAGTATCGGCACTGGAATAAAAAAAAAATCAAACACTTATCAGTTAGGCCACAACGAATAATCTTTACGGAAGACCCTAAATCTAATGCGAGAGCGTGAAAAAAACACACACACAGAAGAGCAAAAAAAAGAAGATGCCCGGATTTTAAAGTGTACTAAACTTTAGGGAGTAAAACTTAAAGGAACAATAATTGTTAGGTCAAAAATTGAATGACATAACACAGTGTAACAACCAACAAGTCTTTTCTTCATCATGAAAACAGCAAAAAAAATCAGTGGAACAGCAGTTGTTGTCCTGTCATTTTTCTTTCCTTTCAATATTTTCATCACATTTTCCAATCTTGTCCACGTTTTGCGGCACTCAATGACTTGACTCTTTTGCAGGAGGCAGTTTTTTTTCTGGGAACGGGCCAAAATCAATGCACACATACACGTCATACATAAAAATGAATTGGTTATATTTGAGACAGATTTTCTCAGTTTATATCCAGTCGTTTCACGCTTGTTTGCAAAAGACAGGAAGACCTTTTTGACATGCTAATCATGTGAACTGTCACCACGGCATTCCACCACTTTAATAGCTTTGAATAATTCCGTCCAGATGTTGGAAAACGAAAGGGAAAATTGTTAAAAGGGTTTGTGGTGAAACGTAATATTTATTTATAGCAAGAGTCAAGCAAAAATGATTTCTTTAACTCCCGCAAATTTTCAGCTACGTGGATAGTTGTTGGGAGTTCGGTAAAATAAACAAAAATCTCAAAAATAAACACCATTTTTTGCACGTTCAAAAAAAAAACATTCACAGAGAAAATATTTTTTTCTTCGTGAATACAGAAATACTGTGCATAATTTTGCATAATTACAAAGAAAGTCACATGCAGATCAACAGGCCAAACTTGAGAACAACAACACCGCCTTGCAAGTGGCCATTTTGGCATCTTGGATTTCAAGAACTATCAAGACCACATGTTTGGCACAGATTCATCAAATACTGTACTTGTGCCTAACAGCCAACACACACATTTTGACAACAAAACAGACTCGTTCAAGTCCTACTATATGACATGAAAGGGGTACAAAAACGTCTAAGAAAAAAGAATAAAGTGTCGTTTGAAGAACAAAATCTGGGACCGCGTGCTCAGGGGTGGGCGGGCATCTAACTCCTTTGACCGGAATTTTCACAGATTTTCCTCATTGTTCGATAATTGCCCCCTCTCCACCTAGTGTGAAAACTTTTCAGGTGGGGTGCCGCTGGACAAGGCCAGGCTGTTACCTAGAAAACCAAGCTAGGATGTGTATTATAAGGAACTGACAATAGTTCCACTTTCAAAACATTTTCCCGTGTCTACAAACTATTTCTAGTATAACTTGTAAGTTTTGTAGCCATGATCTACATTTCGACTATAATACAGACACAGAAAGATGAATAGATTTACATAGAGCAGCCGATATATTTGTAGCAGGACATAAGATGATCAAAGTTGCCAGATTTCCGATATATTACAGAAACTGAACTTCCTATTGTGCAAACCAGTTTTGTACTGAGCAGAATTGCTATGCTCAATTTTCCTTCACTAAATCCCCTAATCAGCTGGGTTGGTCACTTTCATAAGATACGTTTAAAAGAAGACATTAAAGACTCGAATGAAAAGTGATGGACAGTGTAATAACACGGTGAAAAAATGACCAGGGAGCAATTTTGAATCTAGCCTGGGTGACAGACCCATGACGCACTGGACTCAAAATTATCCTGTGTCAGAACTCTGATACAGTCATCAGTCCAGACCCCTGCACACAGGGTAACTTTGGGTCTAGTGTACTATGGGTCTGTCACCCAGGCTATTTTGAATCCCCTCTTCTGTTCAGTATTCGGCACTATTATTGATACTTGGCATAACTCTTTTGTTAGAGTTTGGGATACCATGGCTCCTATGGGGACATGTATGTTTTGCTTAGTTTTATGATAATCAAATGCATTGATGTCATTTGAAAAGTCACATTTTATAATAGGTCTGACCATACTTTTCGTGGAAACCACATGTGTATGTATGGTGTATTTTAAAACTTCTACATCACATATGGTTGAGACCATGTTTATATTTTTTTCAAAACCAAGCCAAGCCGTGTCTAGCAGGCCAGCCACGGCCAGGTAAAGGTGTGAACAGTGGCCATTGTTCTGCCCAGGTAGTCTGCTCTCCTACCGGGTGGGTGCTGTGTCAACAAGTTGATTAGCCATATTGTTCACAAATCACAACAAAGAGGTCACATTTCACATCTGGGGATGCCAAAATTCTAAATTTTGTGGTCCATTTTTCAATCAAGTGGTGCATGCTCAGATAATATTATTCCAACTTACAAAAAACATGGTTGGAAAGAAGACATGTCACACTACAATCTCTCGTTGAGACCATTGTCTTGGGGGATTCCAGTGCTCAGATATGCCTTCATGAATATTTCAAATGACACAATTTTGTCAATTTCTTCAATATATTATGAAAAATCGTTGTTCCACTTATTGTATTAGGCATAGCCTTAACGTGATGTTGTAAAGTGGTCTTCGCTGAATGCGTACATACCAAATTTGTCTTTAAAAAGGATGTCTGTGCGATGCACAAACTGGTTAAAGGTAGCTGAATTTTCCAGTGCTTATTATATTAATATTAAGATGGATACGGTATATGTGAAATGAGTGTGGTCAGATTGTATCCTATCAATATGCATCATCAAAACATGTCATCAATTTCAGAGAAAAACATCAAGAAGTTGTAGACTAACACATGAAAGTCGGGCCAGCAGTTAATTAGGCTGGAAGGCAGAAAATTGACTAACATTACTGAGCGTGCTACCAGCCCATTTTTACGTTTTCAGAGACGAAATTCGACCTACAAATCGCTCCAATTGTACTTGACAATCGTTGAGAAAGTCTGAGGAGGATGTACACGCCAAGACATCGCTTGCAGATGACTGTTTTTGTCGAAAAATCAGGTCATAAAAACGGTAAATAATCAGTTTTGCATGTCAATGTCATTTGGGGGGAAACGGTTCAGTTGCGATTCCAAAAACTTTCCTTCTCTGGCTCTAAAGGGGCCGAAAATCTACTCTTAGCAAGTTCACTGTCTGCATAACACATTCAACTAGCAGTAGCGATGTAAATATTTACCTTTACCTCTAGTTTTTGCTGTTTTTTCAGCTATAAATGGATGAGTTTTCCCGGTTCCATCCAACCTTTCTCTCGCGCCGCTTTGCTTCTGAGCAAGGCGAGACTCCCTTATTTGGTATCATGACGCGAACCAATCAACGGAGACCTTAGTTCTCAGAATAATAAGAAGCGGTGATTTGATTGGATGGAAGTTTGACAACCGCTGTGATTGACGTATTGATCATATTGATGGATTTATAGGGAATCTTACCAGCTATACGCACATTATTTAATGCTGAGGATTTCAGGTTTTGGAGATGTTTTTTTTTTAATTACACATGGAATTGACTAGAGAAACCCTTCCTGTGATAAATAATCTTGGCATCAAAATACCCAAATAGGGACAGACAACTTTGCATAGGAACATGGTAATTTTTAAATTTTCGTTTCAAGAGCAAAAAAAACGCCAGCAGAAATCTTGTGATTTTTAGACCATCACAGGCTTTTTCTACACGTTTGAATCCTCATAAATAATTTCATAAATTCAGAGATTCTGCCGGATTTGAATTGTTTCTGCAAAAACATGCACAAAAATTAAAATTGCGACATTTATGACCTTTTGACCACTCCCTAAAGCTCTGGAAAATTCAACCTCTTTGGGGAATATAATGAACAGCTTGCATGGAGATGTACATGTAGAGACAACCCAAAGCAACATTGACTTTTAAAATAGAACTTTATTTCATGTAAAAGATGCAATGTATGCCAAGTAATAAAAACATGTAGAATAATGCCACTAGTACTAGTGAACAATGATGAATGTTTTTTTTTTCTCCTAAAAGATAAACAACAATGCTATGCGTTATAAAAAATGGAATGCGCAAATACATGATCATTGCTCCAAAACAAAAAGACTAGCACGTCTAACCCCCGTTTCAGGGAAAAATGACGTTAAACCTGGATAAGATGAATTGCAACAATAAAAGTAACATTGCTGATTTCTCTTAAACTTTTTTGTATTAATTTTTTTAAGCAAGTGCTACAGAACTCAAATGCTTAAGATTACAAAACATAATAATGATGAAAATGAAGCCTTTTGAAAATACAACAAAAAGTACAGAGACTTTCATAACATCAACTACAAAATAGAAAACTGAAATAATATTAAATTCTAAAAACATGTTAGTATTGCTGAATAAAATAACAGGAGATATAAAAATAAAAGGGTTACAGAACAACTTTATAGACTTAATAACATTAAGCATAAAAACAATATCATGATAATTAGTAAAACAGTGAACAATAAATCTAAGATTCAAATGCCTTTATTTTGGTACTCTATTTGATCCAACAACCTAAAAAATATAATACTGATAGTACATGTTATTGTAGTTCACAAAAACATCATATTAGCACAAACTGAGTTAATGCCTTGTATAACTTTTGTTAAAAGTGTAAGAAGCAATATATGATGAAAAAAAGTATCCAAAAATGGATAATATCTAATAGTTACTAGAAAAATCCGATGTGGGAATGCATAGGGTAACCCTGAGATTGCACAATATCTGCTGCTTGTTTATAAGCTGATTAAAGGTTGCTCTGCCAGCACTGTCTTTTGATTCCCTGCTGTATAGTACTCACCTCACTTGTTAAGAATGTCTTCATGACTCGAGGCGTATATAAAACATGGCATGCACTGACTTAGGCCAAAGTTAAAACTTACATTTTGTTAAAATGACAATCTACCTTTGGAGCATTGTCAGAACTTCTTACAAAACTACGTTACAGTTCAAATTGGCACTTCAAATTTAGCAGAACCAGCCGTGATAAGTCCCGAGTCTTCCCAACAAGGCGATTAAAACTTGAGGATGAATATTGTTTCAAGGACAGTTTTGTCAGGTTTTTAGACGCCTGAGCATGGATGGTGTGTCCTGATTGGAAGCTCATGACCTCTGCCCTCTGCCCATTGGGTCGTGACCTGTGACCTACAGGAAGAAGAGTGTTTGCGCCAGGTTTTCGAAGGGCGTGGTGTGGATGCTCTGCCCCACCAGGAAGGCGAGCTTGTGGGCATACTGACACGGGGCGGGCACTCGGATGGTGCCCTGAAACAGAAATGCAGAAAGGAATGAATGAACAAATGACCTCATGTAAGTTCACAAAAACAAGCATACACACAAACAAAAACAAACACACACACACACAGACATGCACACACAGAAACACACGTGCACACACACACACACACACACACACACACACCCTTATACCCGCCAGTTGTAGTAGAGGTGGCAGAGTTTGTAGTAAGACTTACCGGCCAGTTGTAGTAGAGGTGGCAGAGTTTGTAGGTAAGACTTACCGGCCAGTTGTAGTAAAGGTGGCAGAGTTTGTAGTAAGACTTACCGGCCAGTTGTAGTAGAGGTGGCAGAGTTTGTAGTAAGACTTACTGGCCAGGTGTAGTAGAGGTGGCAGAGATTGTAGGTAAGACTTACCGACCAGTTGTAGTAGAGGTGGCAGAGTTGTCTTCTGTATTCCCTCTGTTGTCAGGCAGACAAGAATGACTCTAGGTGAAGTGAGCTTGACCACTCCATTGTAGCCTCTAGTTGGTATCTTCCAATAAAGTTGAAAGGTCACCCCTTACTGCGCATGTGTGTCTCAATCTTTGATTTTCGAGGGAATAAACAACACCTCCGTGTAGTTTCTGCGCCCAACATGGGGTTTAAACACGATAAGCAGCGTGAGAGACATCATTCTACGGCGCCTTCAAGGTCCAGAGAGACCGAGCATCGTTCCAGACGTGCTCGCGGCAGTTCTTCGCGGCATTCCAGCGGCGACGAGCGCAAGGAAGGCGCAACAAGTCCGGGCAAGTCTCGGCAACATGTGCCCGCTAGCGGCCGCTGTGACGGAGATCTCGCACCCCCTGATTTTGCACCCCCCCGGGCGAGATCACTAGCGATCTCGAACCCCCCGGGGCGAAATCGCTAGCGATCTCGCACCCCCCAAGCTAGTGTTTTCGCACCCCCCAAACTAGTGTTTTCGCACCCCCCGGTGATCTCGCACCCCCCCGCCAAACATTTTGAAAATTGTTCTGTCTGCCCGGTATATAGTTGAAACTGCATTTTAGTGTGATAAAACCATACTTTAATGTTGTAATCGAGAGTTTTACAAGTTTCCCTGGACTAATGTGACGTATTTCAGCACAGCGCAATAATGGTGACTGTGCCCAATGATTGGTTGCAATAGTGTCCCTTAGTTCCAAGAAGAATGTGTGATTAATTCAACGTTATGTCATTCTTCATTATTGATTTTTTTTTTAAATCATTTTTAAGACATGACCAATATTTCTCTGCTTAGCACCACACATTTATTTGGTAAGATCAAGTGTAATAGATTGACATTCCTGAGGAAGATTTTAAAATTGTCAAAAGTCTTAATTAAATAGGGACAGAAAAAAATCTCGAAGCCTGGTCCCGTCGGAAAAATAATACTTTGTGACATTTTTGAGTGAGAATAATTGCTATAAAAGCTATTGAATGTTAAAAAATATTACGGGTTTAAAAATTAAAAAAAGTCACCCCGTGGATTTGAACCCATGACTCATGACCGTTTGGTGGACAGTACTCAACCCACTTACCAACTCAGCCAACAGTACATATGTAATGGTATTGCATGTCTATGACCAAGTACCTACAGTTCAAATGTGGCGAGTGTACGTCGTCCTGATTGGATAAAAAAAAATCATGTGACATATTCCCACCATCTTGCAAAAGTTAGCTGACGGACTAAGAGAGGGGAGAAGGAGCTGCCTGTCATGTATAGTCAAATCCTTATCTACCTTCAGAAGGGAAAATATCCAGAGGGATATTCCAAAAAACAGAAGCGGACGTTGCGCCAAAGAGCCCAGGACTTTTTTCTGGATCATGGGGTGCTCTATTATCGCGGCAGCCGTGGGAAAACAGGACAGCCTCGTCAAGTCATTGGCGAGAAGGACGTGCAGAAACGTGTCATCAAGCAGTGCCATGAAGGAGGGGACGGGTTGGCCCACTTCGGACGAGATAAAACTAGACAGAAACTGGAAGCCCGGTTCTACTGGGCTGGCATGTACCAGGATCTTGTCAGTTTTATCGCTTTTTCTTATGAATTATGCAAATTAGCCCCTAATTTACATAATATTATATGGCCATGTTCCACTCCTGTCCAATTACACATGTCACAAGTCTGAATAGTCCTATCATGGCATGCAACAGATTTATAGAATATCCTCATTAACAATGCAAATTATATCCTTATTTGCATAATTGTCATCTCATTATGTCAAGCATCATCTAGGCTGCCTACATACCAAAAATCACAATGATTCCTCAACTGGTTCTTGAGTTATCCTCCTTTAAACATTTGAACTTAAAGTCCCATGCAGTTCCCAAACAAGCTGCTAGGGGGTCCAAACTTACGTCACTTATTCCCCAGGGCAAGAGCTATCTATCATGCAAAATTCATCACCCTAGCATGTTCAGATCACGAGATATCAAAACCGGACGTTCTGCTGCAGTACCATAACAAGCCGCTAAGGGGCCCAAAATCTAGTCATTTCGAGGTCTCATCAAGACC
>NW_017803851.1:135360-137631 GCF_001625305.1 Branchiostoma belcheri | reverse complement strand
AAGCGTTAATGAATAATTCTTCGTTTCTCCTAATTTTGCCTTTCAAAGTGCAGGAAAATGCGTCATCGAAGGTTCAAAATACAAAATTTCCCGGGGGAGAATGCCCCCGGACCCCCCTTCATTGCTCGCGCTTTTGGCGCTCGACTCGCGCTTCTGCGATCGGTCCCTTCGGCTCTAGCCAGAACCAGCTTTCCTGTCACTCTCAACACCATGATTTGCCTCTCAAAATGTGGGAAATTGCGTTTTTGAAGGCTTAAAAATCCTAAATTTCCCGGGGGAGCATTCCCCGGACCCCTAGATTACGACGCTCCCCTCTCAAAATCCACTGGGCAGACTGAAAAAATGCAAGCTGGCTGACGTCGACTCGGACTCCCCTTTATTTGTGGACGCACTCGGGGACCAGGGCATGTGGGGAACACAGGGTACACAAACCTTTAATGCGTGCTTCATTACATGTAAGATATACGTAATTTTGTCAGTGATCACCTTTTTTCACAAAGCGAGATACCAAATCCAGTGCAGCTCGAACGAAAAAAAGTCTGTCAATTTACCGTTAAGCGTTGCCGACCGTCCTGAATTTACCGTTAAGCGTTATCGGCCCTGCTGAATTCACCGTTAACCGTTGCCAGGACCCCCCCATGCAGACCCTCATACGGGGTGAACAAATCGATTGAGGGGGTGCAAGATCGCTAGCGATTTTGCACCCCCCGGGGGTGCGAGATCACCAAAGGGGTGCGAGCTCACTAGTGATATCGTTCCGGGGCGTGCGAGATCGCTAGTGATTTCGCTCCGGGGGGTGCGAAATCACTGGGGGAGTGGGGGTGCGAGATCTCCGTCACACCGCCATGACGGTCGTCAGAGGTCTTCTACACCGACTATGCCGGTTTTGAGCACCGATGGCAACCAGACTGTGGGCGACGTTCGTCACGAGGAGTCTCCACCACCCCGAGAAGACGGCGAGCTGCCGTCTGACGGGGAGAAAGACAACGCTTCTGAGAACGGAAGCGTGAGGAGCGGTTCGCAGAGCGGCGACAAGAAGAAGAATGGCGGCGGGGGGAACGTCGTTTCACCGCCCGAAGTGCGTATCTCTGCCCTGGAGCAGGGGTTTCACGCACTTTCCGACAAGCTGGATGTCTTCCAGGAGATGATAATGGCACAGTTCAACCAGCAGACGTCGAGGAAGCGGCGTGCCGCTTCTCCCGAGACGGTTCCCGAGATTGGACTTACCTGCGCCAAATTACAGCGAGATAACTTTCGCTAAATTACAGAGTAACAGGGCCAAATCCCCATACATAAACAATCGGCCTTGCGACGAAGTAAGTTGTCTATTTTCGCAAAATCTAGAGACGCGGCAAAAACCAAAACTAGGTGGCCTTAAACTTCACCAAATTACCTACAAAATGACACCAAAACCAAGAAGAATGACCTACCCTGAGCGACAGGATGGCAGAAAATGTGCCTCGCTTCGAACACCGTGTGGCAATTCCAGTGTTCGGCCGCCATTTTTGTGTGTGACCCCGGTGTGAACTCTGACATAACGGGGTCGCACTAGTGATGCATACCGGTTCACTGGACTTGGATCCGGACTTGTAAGAATGTTTAGGTTCAAGTCCAAAAAAACCTAACAGTCAAGAACCGAGTCCGGACTTATTACCATAAAAGATCATTTCACATACCCCTTTTCTTTCCAAACCACCTAAAACCTTCCGTAGCTTGTAAAATCTTTGCTGCAAAATGAAGAAAACATTACCATTGGGCATCGTCAAGTACCGGCCTCCATGTTATGTGGCCAAAGTTTCATCCAGACAACACTGCGAGGTTGCCAACATGCCATTTTGTATATGCCATGGGTTTAGGTTCGGACTTACAAGTCCGGACCTGAACCTAAACCTCTGGACTTGAATCCGGACCTGAACCTAAAATTGGGTTTAGGTATGCATAACTAGGTCGCACGACCTGATTGGCCCGTTAAGAAGGTCGAGCTATTCAACACTGGTCTGTTCAAGGACATGAATGTTCATGTGCTTACCACTGCACTGTACAGAATTTCCTACAGTATATATATTTGATCGTTGGGAAGTATGAACAAGTTACTAGCATTAACCAACCTCCTTGCATAATTAAAGTTTTACCGCAAGACAAAGGCCTTGTAAGGGGAGGAGTTAGTTGGGGACATAAATAATTGTTTCCGAATCAAGCTTTGTTTCTAATATGGACTTTTCTACTTACCGAATGTCTCTTCATGTTTTGATGCCAGCCGGGCAAGGGGGG
>NW_017803851.1:132988-135340 GCF_001625305.1 Branchiostoma belcheri | reverse complement strand
GTACAGAAATTCCTACAGTATATATTTTTTTTCGTTGGGAAGTATGAACAAGTTTCTAGCATTAACGAACCTCCTTGCATAATTAAAGTTTTACCGCAAGACAAAAGCCTTGTAAGGGGAGTCGGAGTTAGTTGGGGACATAAATAATTGTTTCCGGCAAAGACATCAAGAACAAGACAGGCACGATAACTGAATCAAGCTTTACTTTTCTACTTACCGAATGTCTCTTCATGTTGTTTTGATGCCAGCCGGGCAAGGGGGGGGGGGGCGACGACCTTGCTATGCTATAAACGTCCCTTTTCCGTGCGTTGGAATTGACACCGCGTCTCCCCCCGACTGTCAAGCCTCTACAAAATCGATGTTCGATCATGGCAGACTCTGGCGGTGCCATGTATCGCGCAAAATTAGCGATGTAAACGCCAGGTTTTCTCTGTATTTCTCAGCGGTCTTCTTAACGGTTTATCCCTACCGCCAACACAGGTACAATGCCCCGGATGTTGACCTAGTTTATCTGACTTTTCCATGACCTCATCTCTGGATGTAGTACTCTCCAAGCAGAGGTTGGAGAGTAAGGATCTAGGTACAAACTGTACTTCAGGTATGACTTGTTTAATTTCCAGGAACAAATTAAAGGACATTTTGGCATTTTCTAATGATTGAAGCCACTGGCTTCTATCCTAGGTCTGAATGAAAGCCATGTGTAAGCGCTTATCCCCCCCCCTGTGAATCACTGTGGCTAAGTACCTGGGTTTAAGGTATCTTACGTATCTGTTATTTCTAGTCGTCCCGAGGACAGGTGAAGTGCCCCCGGAGCTGAGAGGATTGGGTAAGGGACCCTACGGTATTTACCGGGGGGGGGGAGGGCCGGTGCGTACGTGGGGAGGGCCAAGGAAAAATGAGAAGGGGCGGGGGGAGGCTCGTCACTGAATGACATCCAGTAAATTTCTAGCGGGGACCAATCAGAGGGCTGCTGAATAATTTGAATAATTTATCAAGGCCCACGGACGCGGTTCTTTCACTTGTAAAGTAGCCAATTACCACCGAGCCGGTGGCACACGATGGGCGAAAACATGTATTTCACACCCATTGTTCGTCGACATAAAGCGCTTATACATTACAAACAGAATTTTCGTAGGACTGCCATTACTTTAGTTTGCAGCATGTGTGTTGAGAACGAGTATCTTCATAATTCTGCTTGTTGTTTGTAGAAGAACGGCAAAATAAAACAGTTTTCAATACCAACACGACTTAGCAGATAACACGTAATGAAGCCCACTTTTTACGCAGATTGTAGCACTACGTAATGTTACACAAACTAACAGTAGATGTTTTAAGGAATTCACAGAAATGACAATGATAGATAATGTAACGGATAAACATTATACAGCACAAAATAAAGAGTAACAGTAATGTAGTCGTCTTTGGCCGGGTATGGCAAGTTATAGTACGTACATGTATCGGTTCAATCTTTAACGGGTAAGTTGACAGCAACAAGCAAGATGCATAGGTTCTATTACTTTTGTAGCTCACTTGCGTCTAGATTTGGGACGAACCCATGTTACTTTTTCGCCTCAGTTTTTCATGTAGTGGTTACTTCGGCAGCCTTTCCGCTGACGCAAACATACTAGTTTGAGGTTCCACAGTTCTTACAACGCTAGTGCTGGAAGTGGTGTTTTCCAAGTTTGTTAGTCTGGTGATGTTGTCTTTCAGTTGGCTTGTTGTCTGTCATTTCCCTCCATTTTTATGTTTGGCGGCCTGTCTTCGATGGGTTGTGTTTGGTTCACAAATCTCGGCTTCGCTAAGATCCGTTCCTTCCCGTACGTAGTGGTCGCTCCATTAGCGCTAGTGCAGCCACATTTGAATGTGTAAAACTTAATGTCTACAGTCCCGTTTTGATTCGTTCATCAAAGTAGATTTTACTAAGGTATGACTTTACTAACTGATTGTGGAAGTACTAGTTCTTAGTACTGAAGTAAACAAGAAACAATATACGCGCTCTGGTTGAGTTCATGGCATTTACATGAAACAAGGTGCTAATAGCCGCTAGTCGGTGACGCGTCAGCAGCCCTATGATTGGTCCCCGCTAGAAATCTACTGGATGTCATATAGTGTACACGCGGGGGGAGGGCCAAGGAAAAATAAGAGAAGGCGGGGGGAGGGCCAAGGAAGACTTTTTATCACAATTCTTATACCTTTTCAATGCTTTGAGAAGTAGGTAAGTACACGCTATATGTCCTTGGCACCCGTCACGGAACCGAAAATGCGTGTGCGCATTCGCCCGAAATTGGTCGCCCCCGAGTATGATTGGTTTCTTCCATATCTCCCATAACTCTGTTTGCCAAAATTGGCGTC
>NW_017803851.1:129223-132404 GCF_001625305.1 Branchiostoma belcheri | reverse complement strand
CATCATTTGTAATGTTCAGAAGGGGGAGGGCCAAGGAAAGTTTCTTATAGCGGGGGAGGGCCAGGGAAAAAAAATAAATATGGGGGGAGGGCCAGGGAAAACCTTTTCTGCCCGATTCCTACGCACCGGCCTCCCCCCGATAAATAACGTACGGTCCCTAATGCTTCAGCTGCTCCAGCCGACGTTGTTTGTGTGCTGCGTGTCCATCTCTCAGGTATAGTATGAGGATTGAGTCAGTAATCTCCAAGGAGATTAGGAGTAAATCTCTGCTCAGGTGAGTATGCGTTAAGACTACTAAGTTTAAGTGATTTAATAGGGATATTATATTTTTGAGCCAAAAATGCTGTTTCGATCTCAGATATGCAAATTATGTCGTAACATCACCAATTTCCATACATAGTGTCGGTTGGCTATTCCGCACCTAATAAAACTTGTTTGGAGAAAATCGCCCCTCGTTTAGCGATTTCATATTTTTGAGCCAAAAATGCTGTTTCGACCTCAGATATGCAAATTATGTAACACTGTTACTACATATGTATATGCACAAAATAGAATAAACAACTCATGATGATCAAAGACTATATATGACAAAGTATGAAAGTTTAAAGCAAGGCTATGACTTGAAATGCGTTTCCTTAAAATAAAGCACTGAAAGGTAAAGCATGTTGTGTTTAGCCCAGGGTGACTGTAAGGTCGTTCAAAATCAACACTTTAAATTGTCAGTTCTCTTTAGTCGATTTCCGGCCGACCCTCCAACATTAATGTCTTGCCTTACCAGATTGTCGTTGTGGCGTAGGCGTCATGATAGGTTGTTTTGCCTGGAGCTTAATTAAGGTCCTATAATATCAGCACTTCGCCATTATGTGTGATTTCTACACGAGGCTATACACCACATGGCACATCGACTTGACTACGTGCGGTAATGCAGAGGAAAAGACTTCTTCCTGCAAGAAGGCTGATCTGTACATGCTGATCAAACGCCGGGGTGGGACATCCGTGGAAATTCATGTACGCGCCAATGACACGTCAGGTTTCACCAATGTGTCCAAGCAAGTTAACTTGTGGAAATCTCCGTGCAGTGTACCCTATTATTTTCGTTGTTGTTCCTATGTATGACTCTTCCGTATTTCAACACTATTTCGGTCACGGTCCTTGAGAGTACTTGACGATCCAAGACCCGGTGAGTTATGAGGTCCTATTTGTTTGTAGCCTACGCACACAAAGGCATTTTCCCATTGCTCTGATTCGGTCAAATAAATGATATCTACCAGCTGTACCTCAGAGCAGTTCAGGATCTAGTACAGACAACATGCCTGCTCTATCCCTTTTTTGCTCTGTGCATAAATGTCATAGGGGACGCCCTGTTTCGTGCCTAAAGTTACTCTTTTATCTCTTTAGCAAACAGATCTACACACACACGTATCTCGTCAAATACATGTCTACATTAAGAGCAGTTGTCTGTAAAAACCAAGCATAAGGTGGCCAAACTAAAAAAAATCAAATTTTCTAAAATTTTGTGTCGTGGTAGAGGCTTGGTCAAAAATTACAAAAGTGGGCAAGTTTCGGTTCAGTGGTTACTTGTTGCCATGGCAACGGCATTTTTTATGATGGCGGATTTTCACCAAGTGAAGGCATTAGTCTTGCTCAAAATAGACCATCTTTCACCTTCTATATCTCACACAAATTAACAGATATTTTATTGCCTCTAACATATATTATTATGCATATCCTAGTAAAGAAAATATCTAAAGTCTTGCTCAAAACGTTATTGTGGTGAGCTGTATAGCTGACGTTTAAAGATGATCTGTTTTTGTGAAATTCCAAAATTGAGAAAAAGCCTTTTTTGGGCGTTTTTAGCGATCGATGGCTGCTTAAAGGGCAGATGGAATTAGTTAATTTTTTACACAGGCATGGCTTAGGTTTTGGTATACATTATATTAGAAAAGAACTTTGGGTTATTCATGGGGTGGACCACAGTGACCCTAAGACTAAACCATTGATATCATTTTAGAAGAATTGCAACCAATGCCTTGTAGGTAAAAGAAACATTCATAGCTAGGATATAGAATTAAAAAACCTAAATTCCAAGCTGTTTTCATGTGCCAAGGAAACCTGTCTTTCATTTACAAAAGTTGTTTCCTTCTGAACTGACAACAGGTTACCATGGTAACACTCATTATAGGGAGGGGGGCAGTGTTTTGAGGCCCATGCCCACTTTCTTGTTGTATAATGTCTGAACAGCTTGATCTGGAACCACCAAAGTCAGTGGATTTTCCTCTAAATATGTTTGGCAACATTTTCATATTAGTGAGTCTAATTCATAATTTTTTTCGAGCCCTGGTGTACAATGAAGTGTTTGAAAGCTGAAGGATGTAAAGAGAGAAAGTTATGTTGGCTGTGCCCTCCACCATGACTGAACGGACGCAAGCAGGAAAGGCGACAAGGAAAAGAACGTTGTTGTTAGCGTGTAGTGTTCCGATCTTCACGCGCTTCTCGTGCGCTCCTCTGATCTGTAGCGTTCTTCTCCAAGGCTGTCGTAAAGTGGGGGAAACGTACAACGGCAACACACCAGATTATAGCGTAAGCACGTTAGCATATCAATGTACTGCGCCTGCATAAAACTTGTACTGTATTGTGCATGCAAAGCACTTTGGTAGAACGTCTTGTTCAAGGTCGTTGGAGGGTAAAACATCTGTTCTACCACCTATAGTATGAGTGGGCGCGTGGGCAATCCTAATACTACTTTTAGTTCTCATCACTACAACAATCACTGGGGAGTACACTGTATTTGAAAATGACAACAGGCAACAACATGTTAGAATTTTTCAAGTTTTGAACAACTCCCAAATGATATGTAATGGTTGGTTCCCACGTCATCTAGCCTGTGTAACATCCATATTAGTTATAATGCTCTGCTAAAAAGACTGTATGAAAATTATTAATAGTATGTATGAAAAGTAATAACATTGTCTATTCATGCCCAAATCTAAAATATGTAACAATCACTTACATATATCTTACTTGAGTCCCTATTAAAATATCATGACATAAGTACACGATCCACTACCAGAAATGCCTAAGATAAGAAACATATACACGAGAAGTAAGCATAAAATCATGACCGGTAAAATAAATGTCTGATATATTAAGATTTAAAACGTCATATGTGATCAAAGACCTT
>NW_017803851.1:109191-128146 GCF_001625305.1 Branchiostoma belcheri | reverse complement strand
TTAGAAGTGCAATAAGTGGTCGTCAAACCAGATCAGCTTATAAACTGAACACTCCTCGCAGCAGAACTGATCGTTATCAGAATAGTGCCCTTCCTTTCATGATCCGCCTGCTTAATATGTATATGTAACACTGTCACTTTTTTTAACCTAAGACTTATTTTAGTGTTACCAGTGTCCGTCTGTTTTGTTATCTGCTACGATATTAATTTGCACTTGAAACGTTGTTGACAATATTTTATATACATTTTATGTAATGGTTTATTCCTATTTTAATCGCTTAATATGACGTTTTATACTAATAATGTGATGCCCCAATGTCAATTCAGCCTCTGGCTGCCATTTTTGGGACAGTGTTGTTGTATTTTAATGCAAATAAACCATTGATAATAAATCTACTCACTTGTCTCCCTCCAGTGTTTCATTAAAATCAGGGACAGCATCAAAGACAACGGGATCCTGGATGTTGACGGACCCTGGATCGTTGCATTCATGAATCTCCAGTGATGAGGGGTCGCCAAAAACTAACTATAGCATAGCAGTGCATTTGAATGGCCTCAGACCTGCTTGAAATCGACGAACCTACCAAACACTGATGGACCGACTGACCTTAACATTAAACCGGTCACGCGGTTACGCGCGCCGCGGCGAAATACGCATGTGAGCCCTCCCATTTTCTAGGGTGTAATTGATACCAACTTCTGCTCAGGTCAACTAACTTCCCGATTAATTAATTTCAGCACGGAGGCCTCGCCCATGGGTTCACGGGAGAGAACAGATTGCCACACCCAAGGATGGTACAGATTGTTCTCTCCCGTGGCCAAACTCCCTCAGCGTGTTATCCCTCCATTTTGGCCAATTTCTACTTTTTCCAGTCCCATTCCAAAGCCTGGTAGAGGCTAGAGACAACGTTGACCAAACGAAAACTGTGCAAAATACAGGTTTTCCGCAGGTCAGCTGCGTTTTACCGATGTGCTTCCAGAGTGAAGGTTTGACGAATACTTAATTCTTGAAGTACAAACATCTGTGCAGGCGTCTTCTGACACAATTGAGCAAGCTGAAAAGCGCACCTTAGATCCATGCAATTTATGTGCAAGAAAGTATCTTGAAGTACTGTATAAACATGCACAAGAAAATTATTACTCATGCAGCTGTATAGATTTTGACAACCTTCACTGACCGATGAACTATATAAACATGCATTACATAAATTGTCAATGCAAGTGCAAAAAACGGACCTTACCATTCCACTATATACAGTATGGGGACAAGCCATTAACAATTGTAGTGTTTTGTAAGGATCAATCTCACACAGAGGCACTTTTCACACGACTGTATTCTAAGTGGTGTTCATATACAGTGACTGTAGGAGGGTAAAACATCTGTTCTCTATTACTATAGTATGAGTGGGCGCGTGGGCAATCCTAATACTAGCCGTGGCGACTCTTGATTCGGGCTTGCTGAGGGTAATGCAATGTAAGCCCGAATCAAGAGTCGCCACGGCAATCCTAATACCTACTTTTAGTTCTCATCACTACAACAATCACTGGGGAGTACACTGTATTTGAAAATGACAACAGGCAACAAAATGTTAGAATTTTTCAAGTTTTGAACAACTCCCAAATGATATGTAATGGTTGGTTCCCACGTCATCTAGCCTGTGTAACATCCATATTAGTTATAATGCTCTGCTAAAAAGACTGTATGAAAATTATTAATAGTATGTATGAAAAGTAATAACATTGTCTATTCATGCCCAAATCTAAAATATGTAACAATCACTTACATATATCTTACTTGAGTCCCTATTAAAATATCATGACATAAGTACACGATCCACTACCAGAAATGCCTAAGATAAGAAACATATACACGAGAAGTAAGCATAAAATCATGCCGGTAAAATAAATGTGTGATATATTAAGATTTAGAACGTCATATGTGATCAAGGACCTTGATGAGATGTACAGCCACAACCCCCCTCCCCCTGCATCATCTTTCGCTAGTGAAAGATTGCTAAAACGTCGCTCTGTCAAAATGAATTACTTCAACACAAAAGGCACGAGGATGGAAATGAGCACATACCTCTATGTCAACTTGTAGATATTTCCAAAGAAAAACAAAACACCGCTCAATCGACTAAAAGTCCCCCTTTTCTATCGATACGATAATTTTGGCCGCCATCTTGGAGGCCGCTTCACGTCATAAGTCCAAGATTGGAGTCAATCCGCCTTTTGGGACACAAAGTAGTCCTCCCTGATAAATACTTTTTTCAACAAGGTTTAAACCTCCCTGGTTATCGTTGCTGCTTGAAATGTCACACGTAATATGTATTCCCAATCTATTTTTTCACCTTTTTTTATGATACCTTAAAGTGTTTTCTTTTTCATTCCAAACGCATCAACTTAGGACACCTGTCTATTAAAGTACTAGTGATTCACTAGTAGAGGTCTAGGTTTTGGCTTATTTTGGGGCTTTTTTATCAGGCTTTCTTCTTTGAATTGCTATCTTTCTTTTGCGTAAAAAAAGATTCCAGTGCAAAAAAGAAAGCATGAAAAAAGCCTAAAAACACGCCAAAACCCAAACTTCTGCTTGGAGAGTAGCCATATATGGCAGCCATTGAAAAAATGCAACGAAATCAGCTCAGAACCATCACAAAGCCTCTTAATATTTCACTGAGGTGTAAAATCCTCAATTTAGTCATGATTTTGTAAAGATAACATGGAGAAGCAAGCGGAAAGAACACCATGTCAATGCTGAACAACTTTTTTTATTTTTCAATGCGTTTTCAACATTCATACAGTGCATCTATCAAACAGTAAAGCATCATAGAAACGCAACTTGTCATTTTACGTCCATTACATCTCTTTACTTAGATTCTCTGTTAAATGCTCAATGGTTTGATTTTAGAATTTCAAAAATTCAGTCAAAGTCTATTATCCCACTGATGGTAAATGAACGTGCAATTCAGCCGTCAGGCTGCAATATGCTTTTGTGCAATAAACCATTTACCAGAGATTCGGCTGTCAAATTGGGGGAAAATCTTTGGTCCTAAGAAAGAGCTTTAAACTATCGTAAGATGGTCATCATAGTGTTTCAAGGAGTCGATGAAAGCTCCTTGATTGTTTTTATCATTGAGCAAGGAGCTTCATGAATGATGAAGGATCTAATTGCATGGAGGGATCTAATTTGTTGTATAGATATGAAGTTTTCAAGACTTTTGCGGATCGAACAAGTAAATAAAGCGCTTTTGACGTATGCTCTTATAACACAAATGTTCATTGTTGTTTTAGCGTGCATCTAAATGGGGCAACGCTGAACAATAAAGAATCAGACAAGCCATGAGCGCGCCTTTTCACAGCTTGATCGGTGCAAAGTTCACAGTAAAACAATTATTTCTCGATAGCCAATTGCATTTCACGTAGTACGTGATTTGAAAAGAACAGCAAATCAACTGTCGACCTGTCTCACTATTTTCAAATCTGTCAGTTGAGACGCCAGTAACGGTGTGTGAGGATGTGCGTTGTCCGTGTTCCCATGGCTGGCTATTTCCCAGGCAAAGTCATTGCTGGGAAAAAGTGAAAGACTATGTCTTGTTGCTACATCAGCACTGAGGAACGTTGGGAGGTCAGGGGTATTCGGAATCAGCTGCCCTGCCCGGTCCATATAAACTGCTGCCCGGTCCGATCGGAGAGTGTTGAAGTGGCGGAAACTTCCAAGATCGAGGAATGCGAGGAGTCCGACCTGCGCAGAGTTACAGACAAGCTTGGGACGACGCTCTCAAATAGCTGATGCCCGAATCGGAGTGTGGCGACTTTGTTAAGTGTCTAACCCACTTACTAATACATTCCGACGCTAGAGAGTTGTCTTTGTTCTCCTGGCTTTTCTGTACGAGTCTTGCGAATTTATTTTGCTGCCTTCCTTTCGTTGCGATGTGCTCATTCAGCTGTGACCTTTAAACTCTCGCCCCGTCTTCTTCCTCTAGTGTGACCGGAAGTGCATTTCCGATGTTGGAATCTAACCGATTTTTTTCCTTGTTTAGATTTCCCAATATATGCACAGTTTGACTAATCCTAACGTTGAGTAGTTGTCTTTCCGCAATTTTTAAGATACTGTTCGCTCTGTTGCCTTGGACAGTACTAGATAGACGTAAAGTTAAACTCACCGGCGTCACGTTGTTATGCTTGCAATGGAGATTGAAACGGAGGTGGTTTCTAAACCGCGCGATCTTCTTGCACGTTCACTCAAGGTTTCTGACACTGTTCAAGCAATTCTTGCCAAAATCACTTTCAATCTTAGCATGGAAGTCCATCTGTGTTGGTACACATCATTCTAGAGAAAAGTCTAAGCTTTCTTTCCAACACTGGGATGAAGTTGGGACTTACCCCTTGTTCACGGAATGACCCGTCACTTCCTCCACGTGACTGAAGAGACACGTGACTTCAGTAACGTGTTGTTTTTTTTTTTCATTTTGTAGTCAACTCCTCTTAACCCCGACCACCAAGGTGATTCGGAGGACGCATTGAGCATGCTCAGTCGTAGAAAGGGGGGAGACAACTCCGATTTCCTACAGCGAATCAACACGATTCTTGACAACACCCTTGACCTCCATGGCACTAGTGCCGGTCCGGGGAAACTGGTCACATCTTCTGGTAAGAATTCTAGAGGAAATGTACTTCTGAATTGTTAGGAATTAATGAGCCATTGGCTATTAAGGAATGAACGGAAGTAAGAAATCATTAAATGCATGAATAAATGATTGATTGACCAAATGAGTAAATGGATGAGTAAATGAATATATAAATGGGCAGTTTAAATCTTTAATGGTTGGATTGATGAATGAATAGATGGATTGATTAATGAATGAATGAATGAATGAATGAATGAATGAATGAATGAATAGTTACTGAAAGCTATGTTTCAACCGCAATTGTAATTTGCCGACACACTGAGAGGGGCTAAGTTATTAACCTTGTTTTCAAGCTTTTGGTTCTAATTGTAGCAGGGGACTTGCAATATTGATTAAACCTTCAGCCATATTTACATTTCTTGACACTAAATCCTTAGAAAGCAATGGAAGAACTCTTAAATTGCACTATTAATGGTGAAATGTGTTTAGTCAATATTTATGCCCCTAATAGAGTAAAGGAAAGAAATACCTTATGAAATTGTCAGAATGGTTAAGTAGTTATGACCCCACAAGCCTAACACAACTGTGTACTAAACCCTGACCTTGATAAAAAAGGAGGGAGACTTGACACTGCAGAAAGGTCATCTAATGCCATAAAAAAAGTTATGTTCTAAATTGAAATTATGTGATGCTTATAGATCAGTTAACCCCACTACCCAACAATTCACATATCGTACCCTTGCCATAAATGTAGCTTGTAGGCCTTGGCTACTACACAAGACTCTTGAAAGAAAAGTTGACAAATGTGATATAAGGCCAGCAATCCACACTGACCATCAAGCTATTTTTCTAAGACTAAAATTCCAAAATTATGCTAGGGGCCCTGGAATCTTTAAACTAAATGTAGATTTATTGAGAGACAGTGAATGTTGTGAGAAAATCTGTGGGATAATCAATCAAGAGAACAACAAGAACACTAAATCAAAGAGGGATAAGCTAGATATATGTATGATTGAAATAGCTGAGGTTTCAAAACAATATGGAACTAAGAAAGCCAGCAGGTAGCAGAGAAAAAATAGAGATGCTGGAGAAAAAACTCTGCTCTCTTCAAACTATGATTGACACTAACCCTTCTGACTCTCACATACTAAACTATCAGCAGGCAAAATCTGACCTAGAAGACCTATATAAGAGAAAATCACATGGTGCTTATGTTAGAGCTAGGGCTCAATGGAGGGAAGAGGGGGAAAATCCGACTAAGTTCTTTTTAAATTTGGAAAAGAAAAGAGGTATGGACAAAGAGATTGACTTTCTATCTATTGCTGGGAGAGAGGTTAGGAAGGACTCTGATATTCTTAGTGAATGTAAGAAATACTATGAAAAACTATACCAGGAGGTTAGCATAAGTGAATTAGCAATGGATCAATACTTAGATAGCATACAATTAGAAAATGTTTTGAACCTATTACAGAAAACTCCTAGATAGACCAATTACAAAGGATGAATGCAAGCAAGCACTTGTGTCAATGAAAGAAAACAAAAGCCCTGGCTTAAAAGGTATTCCTGCAGAATTCTTTAAAATATTATGGCCTGTTATAGGGGACCTTATCTATGACTCTATCCAGGAAACCCTAAATGAAGGGAAAATGTCTGTATCAAAAAGACGAGCAGTACTAAGGCTAATACACAAGAAAAATGAACGTCATAACCTGGACAACTGGAGACCTATCAGCCTTCTCAACACTGAATATAAAATATTTGAGTTTGTTTTTGCCAACAGACTAAAGAAAGTCCTACAAAAACTAATTGGCAATGACCAAACTGCTTATATCAAAGGTAGATTCATTGGGCAAAATGTAAGACTTATTAATGAAGACTCTTAAACTAAACACAAATCCTTATGGTATCATAGAATATGTAACACTGTTTCATGCTATACCTCTTACATGGAAGAATCTAATTAGGAATCACATAGGCCCAATCCCCTGCCAAACATCAAATCTTAGCACCCTGACCCCCCACATTTTTTATGGTAAAACATGTAAGGAAATTTTCATCAGAAACATCTGTAAATTCATATATAGTTCATTTATACGTACACATACCAAGGAGCCAAGCTGTTACAAAAAATGGCAAGCTCAATTTCCAACTTTTACACTTAAATGGGAAAAAATCTGGTGTCTATTAAGCACTCAGACCTGTAAAGACACGAAGCTAGCAGATCTTAACTACAAACTGTTACACCGAATATTACAATGTGCACACAATCTACACTAATGGGGTATCAAAGATGATAATTGACAATTATTTGATTCAACATGTACACTATGTAACTTTGGAAGTAATGAAGACTATGAACATATGTTTGTGAGATGTAAAAGACTAGGTAATTTTTGGGACTCTGTAAATAACCTTGTACCTATCCCTGACACAAAAATAACCTACCAGGAGATTGTATTTGGAAAAACAGATCAGTCATTAACTACTCAAGACCTAAAGAACAGAATATTTATAATTACTGTAGCCAAATGGACAATCTTTAAGACTTGAGTATGGCTAAGAAAAAACCCACACCTGTATATCACTGACCTCTTTAGTATGTTTGAAACTGACCTTAAAGACAGAAATACCAAACAATCCCTTATCTAAAAATATTCCCTCTATTGTATCTGATCAAGGAGGTTAAAGACAAATTTTTTAACCTTCTTAATTTGATACATCTGTTGCTGTTATTGTTTCATCTGTGCCAACCCCCATTTTTGGATATGTTACTCCTGAACAAAGTTATAGGGAGTTTTCCTATGAAATATCAGTGGTATCAATGGCATACAATACTGATCAAGAATGGTCAGGTATTGTATGCCATTGGTCACTGTTCTGTGCCGTTCATCAGTCTTGTGGCCATTGATCACTATTGAGTTATTGATCACTATTGTGATCCATTGATCACTGTTCTGACCTTTTGGTCACTATTGTGATCCATTGATCACTATTATGAGCCATTGGTCACTATTGTGTGCCATTAAAAAGTTTTAAAAAATGGTTGGATCGATGAATGAATGAATAAATGAATGAATGAATGAATGAATAGTTACTGAAAGCTATGTTTCAACCACAATTGTAATTTGCCGACACACTGAGAGGGGTTAAGTTATTGATAAAAGACTCAAAGAAGTCAGCATAAATATTAGATAGCATGAAGGATTAAACAAGGAATGGATGGGACAATTAAGAATGGTGGAAAGAAATGAAGTGTAATCATTTGTGTTTGTGTTTTGTTTCCCCAGCTCCAGACATGCCAGTCTCCACTGCCGGCAACCCAGTCCTGACTGATGCAATGGCAGGCCTCTCTCTTAGTGACGTGTCTTGTAACTGTAAGTCTTGTACTCTTCGTGTCTGTGAAATTAATTCAGTCTCAATTGAATAAATGGGAAAGGATGTTTTGCAGCATCTAGCTAAAACAGCCAGTAGTAAAACCAATACATTTGAAAAGCATTTTTGTGTTGTTATGATTTTTCGGTATAATCAGGTAAGGGCTTTTGATTGAAACCTGACCTGACTATTTGGGGAATTATGATTTTCCTTAGTGGAGTTCCAGCCCTTTGGTGGAATGGCGGTCGCCCTGCCTCCTACCCAGGATGCTTTGCAGGTTCTGTCCTGCGTCATGACACCCATGTCGATCATTGACCGTCTGGTAGAGAGCATGCCCTGTAACCCCACTATCGGTAAGCAGGCCCCTCATCATGGTAGTTATGCTAGATGTAAGGCTAAACATCAGGTTACATTTAGTACTGTCATAACCAGAAATCAGAGGTTTGGGCCCGTAGTTATGATGGAGAACTTTGCCGTCTGAAAACTGTGTAATTCGTACGACATACTTGTAAAGTATACACCGTTTCGGTATATCCACGCACTAAGACGCAAAATTTTACCGCCCGAAAGCTGGCTGTGTCATTCGTATGGCACACTAACAAAGAACACATTGTTAGACTGTATTTTCTTACAATTATGATGGGAAACTTCATCGTTCAAAAAACTGTGTCATCCGTATGACACACTTTCAAAGTATACACTGTTTTGACAGTATATCCACGCAATTATGATGGAGAACAGGGTCCTCCACCAATAAAGATACTGTCCCCTGTGAGCATATAGTAGCTAAATTGACCCTGCACATCCTCCAGGCATCATAAATGGATTATAAGCCACAGGGAGTCTGAACCCAACTGCCAGTGGAAACAATGGCAGCAGACGGCAGACAGTGATTTGCATATTAACCGACGTTTGAAGTTTTGAAAAATGTTCTGTTTATCTCCGCTAGTTGAAAAAACATTGCCATACAAGGAAAAATGACAGTTGCAGCAAACTTAAGCACCATCCATGTCACAACACTTGGCGGGCGTTATACAAGACAAGGGCCTACAGTTTCCAATTTGAACAATTTCAGCAGAGATGAGCCTCTGTCAAGCTTCCATGTTTGTTTCAAAAACTTATATCTGTAATCACAAATTTCACGTGTCCTATCCACAGCCAAACTAGATTTCCATTGATAGTTCTTTATTAACAAATATACATGTAGAAACATGTAGAAACACTTTTGGTGGCTTCTTGCAATATATTAAAATCCAAGTCTGAAATGCTGACTAGCTAAAGTCCCAGTTTACCAGGATTGCAATTGTACCTGCCTGTGTAGTTATTACTCTATATTCTTGTTGTTTAGTAAAAGATGATACATGTATGTACTTTTCATGTACATATCCATGTCTCCACATAGTGTAGAAGAGGTGTACTTGGTATACTTTCTGAGCCTAGCTCTCCCCATGTGTTCACCACGGCTGTCAGTTGCAGAATGAGCAGTGAGAGTTTACAGTACCCGACTTTATTGGGTGCTTTTATATTCCAACCTTGGTCTTTACGACGGAAAACTTTACCGCCTGAAAGCTGGCTGTGTCATTCGTATGACACACTAACAAAGTACACATTGTTAGACTGTATTTTCTGTATTATGATGGGGAACTTCACCGTTCGAAAACTGACTTTCAAAGTATACACTGTTTTGACAGTATATCCACGCAATTATGATGGAGCTTGAACTTTACCGTCCGAAAACTGTGTCATACCTATGATACACATTGTTAGACTGTATTTTTACGCAATTATGATGGAGAACGTCCGAAAACTGTGTCATTCGTATGACACCCTTTCAAAGTATACACTGTTTAGACTGCTGAGTCATTCCAATGACACATGTACGAGTATTGTCCAGTATCAGGGTGAAGTGGCAGAAGTTAGGGTGGCAGAAGTTGTCTGAAGTTGTCCGAGGTTACGACCATTTCCGAGTGGTTTTGGGTGTTATCGGGATTAAAGTCTGACGTCACTGTAACTTCCGACACTTGTGGGGTAGGGTGGCAGGTGTCTGAAGTTGTCTGAAGTTACGTGACGTCACTGTAACTTCCGACATTTGTGGGGTAGGGTGTCAGGTGTCCGAAGTTGTCTGAAGTTACGTGACGTCACTGTAACTTAAGACACTTGTGGGGTAGGGTGGCAGGTGTCTGAAGTTGTCCGAAGTTGTCTGAAGTTACGTGACGTCACTGTAACTTCCGACACTTCAGGTGTCCAAAGTTGTCTGAAGTCGAAGATGGAAAGATTGAAAGCAAAAAAGTTCCATTTAAATGCAACATTGAAAATGTTTATTAACGTATTGTAGGTTGTAGCTTTTGCTGGAGTCATGTTAGACGAACTAACATTTTTTTTTATATTATTTTATATTTTCTCAGAATCCGTGATATTGTTTATCAAAAGTTTGATTCCTGGTGGGGCGCCTAACGCGTCTGCAATCATCACGTGGGGACGATCACCACCAAGACCATTATCATAATGAAAAACTGACGTAACTTTATCATTAACCTGAAGATTTGTTGCGTTCAGTTTACCCGACGACGTCTTCGCACGTTGTCCTTGATGATCCATAGACTGGCTACTATGCTGGTCAGTTTACGTCCGCTCCGATAGTAGCGACTATGATCAAACCGCCAGGTAAATATTTCAAACATTTCGCCTAATATGATGTAAAAGATTTTGAAATATGATAAAAACGGCAAACCCACCAGAACAAACTCGTTTGGGAAGTAATTCCACTAAAAATCCACTTTCCAACACGAATGCTGATCGGTCACTTTGAATGATTTACTGCACGACATATTGTCGGTAATTTCCCGATTTAAAAGTCTAGAGACTCGGACAGAAACGCAGCCGTCGTGGGATTACCACAACATGGTTTTGCCGCCAGGTAAATGTTTTGAACTACAAGTGACACCGTTTAGAACACACTCCACGGTTCGAATTACAAGTGACACACTTATAGAATCACATTCAAATTACCGGCCAGTTCGAATTACAACGTAAATGACGCCAGATGTTGACATCTCAAACGTGCCTTTCGCGCGTAGAAGTCATGTTACAAGTTAATGGATATATTTTCAAGTAGATATTCGTGATCTGGGACTAGTGCGGCGCTTGCTTAGTACTCTTTACGAGAAGATTGATTTCAACAGAAGCGCCAACCACATCCACCATTGATAGTATCATGGTTTTCATGGTGTGCCAAAGGCAAAGTGAACTGTCGTGAAAACACGACACTCCTAACTTCGTACACTCACACGGCCCTACGTACCAAGTTATTTCGCTTACCGTGTGACGTAACTTGATTTTAACTTCATACCATTCACCCTGATACTCCGGGTGAGTTTTTAAAGTTAGGTTGACGTCATAACATAACTTCAGACAACTTCCGACAACTTCGGACACCTCCCGGGAGACTGTCTAAAGTTAAGATGACGTCATAACTTCGGACAACTTCCGACAACTTCTGCCACCTCCCGGGAGACAGTCTAAAGTTAGTATGACGTCATAACTTTAGACAACTTCCGACAACTTCTGCCACCTCCCAGGAGACTGTCTAAAGTTAGGATGACGTCATAACATAACTTCGGACAACTTCGGATGCGTTCGATAGCAGGCCGACAGTAGAGTCAAAATACGGAAAAGCACGAAGTTACATATGACGTAAGCTGATGTTAACTTCTGACAACTTCTGCCATTTCACCCTGATACTGGACATGTATGGGAAGTCCCTGTATACATTTTTTGTGACAATAAAGTCAACGTTAAAGAAATATTGATCACAATATTGAGTTTTTCATTTATATAGCTGGCACGCACTTATGACAAAAACTTCCCCTTCCGGAAATTGTGTCAATCGTATTTTAAAAGCATGCAATGTTTCGACTGTCCATTCACGCACTCCGAAAGCTGAGTTATTCGTAGGATACACTTTCAAAGACAACTGTGTCAACAGTTTGAGAGTGCAGATAATTTAAAAATATGCACAGTTAAGACTGTATATTCACGCGCTTATGATTGAGAACCTTTCCGTCCGAAGACTATGTCAATCGTATGACACATTTTTGACACTGTGTCGACTGTATATCCACGCACTTACGACGGAAAACTTTCCCGTCGCAAAAATGTGCCATTGGTATTACACGCTTTCAAAGTATGCACTGTTTCGACTGTATATTTGCGCACATAGGATGGAGAACTTCAGTTATGGGGTCTCTTGGCCTAGCGGCAGCGTGTTAGGCCCTGAACCAAGAGGTCCCGTGTTTGAACCCTGCCCATGCCACCTATCTTGTGCCCTTGGGAAAGGCACTTTACACGACTTTCCTCACTTAGCTCAGGTGAAAATGAGCATGTCTGTTCATGCGTTTGTCCTCTTCGTTGGTGGCGGCATAAAATAAGTTGAAAAAACGTGAGTTTGTCATTACCACGTCTTGTGATTGATGTTGAATAGAAAAAGAAAAGAGTTATGCCGCGGAAGTAGTTTGCCGCCGGGGGAGGGTTTTTGCCGATGGAGGGTTTGGCGCTTCACGAACACACACGGATATGACTCGCGAAGGAAAGATCTCGCTCTTGTTCAACGTATTCCATTTTATAACCAGTCAGGACGAAACAAAAGTATTGTACGGTCGTGATGTTCTCTTCTGTGCCGTGCTTGGTTCCAGGTATGTCCACCCAATCCATTATATCAACTTGTACTGCATTCTGGCCGTGTGTCCTGGGTTTGCGTCCGTTCCGTCGGGATTCCGGTGGTAAAATTAACTGAATCTCGGCCATAGCCTGTGGGTTGAAACGGCTCCAATCTTCCGTCATGTACTTGCTTTCGAACAGACGGCGCAAAATGCTTGCTTCTTGCATATCCGGTAGATTTAAAAAATTCCACTGTTGTCTGTCATTGGATAATGCCCTGTCACATGGCAGAGGTGATACCCCATATGGCAATTATCTTGCATAAGGAATGCCTGGGTTGTTTGTTCACAGCTTGACAGTGAATAAATTTACATTTGCACAACACCGTGCCTTGTCACCGCATTTTGCCGGCACACCACAGATACTGTTAGTCCCACAAGAAACGGTCTCGTAATTTCACACCCGGCTTGTCCGCCTAGAAATTCCACCGCTGAGTAGGTAGTATGTAACGGAGAAACAATATTTGCCAGTTTGAATACAGAACGTCATCACAGTCACAAAACAGATCAAAGCAAGGTTCATCAGGCCCTGCCTTTCATATAGATTGGGAAACGTATGGCGGGAGGTCTTCTCCTGTTCACTTTAAGTGCACGTAGAGAAGGATTAAACACGTCGTATGCTTGTTGAAAAACTTTACATTCTATATAACTTTTGAGAACATATAAGCTAAAGGGGGTGAGATCTTCCCCCGTTCGCTTAAACACGCGTAGAGAAGGGTTAAACATGCCGTATCTTTGTTGAAAAAACGCTACATTGCGTATATCTTTTGGGAACATATAATACCCAATGGCATAGAGAAAGATTAAACATCCATGTTTGTAGAAATGCCGTAAAATACAACAACGCGCAATTTCTGTACTTGCGTGCGTCAAGAGATGTGGGATAAATATGAAGCATGTATAACAGAGCGACATTTACCCATACAAATAAAATTGATTTTTTACAAGACAGAAAAGCGCTGTATATATAAGTTCTTTTTCTTATCAAACAAATACGATACGAAAACGGTACTTTAATATAGCTTTTGGGAACATATAAGATGAAAAAACGGTACTTTTCATGTAGCCCTGCAGGATTGTCTTTGCCAGGCTGTCATGGTGCGTCACTTGGCCGAACCACTGTAGCTTGCGTCTCTTGACTGTTGCTAGCAGTGGTTCCTTTGGGCCGACGATACTACGCACAACTTCCCGCACATGCTTGTTTGTCTGATGTTCACGGTAGGAGATGCCTAGTAGCCTCCGCATGCACTTCATCTCGAAGGCCTGGATTTTCCGCTCTGTCACTGCCAGTAGCGTCCAAGTCTCGCATCCGTACAAGTAAGAAATGACACTACCAGGGCTTTGTAAAGCTTGTGCTTAACAGCAAAGCTGATGTTGTTGGATTTCCGGGTCTTATCCAGACGATCCATTGCTGCCGTCGCCATAGCGATCCATCTCTGTACTTCTTTCCGGCTGGTACCATCCTGGAATCGAACCCATGACTTCGTAATCCCATATATCCCACATAAGTTTGGTCAAGCAATGTTTACTTCCGGGCAGGGTTTAGAGAAGGGTTTAGCTTTGAATGAAATTATTATTTTTTTGGCTCTACAATTAAAGATTGCTCGTCTTGACCTCACTTTAGGCGGGGAAGGATTCAGCCACTTGTACGATCGCCGAATCGAACGAGACGCCAGAATGTATCGAAACGCTGCTGGTAAGAAGACACCATCCTCGTTTGATGAGTGATATTCTTAGAAATCCTCAGAAAATTATGTGAATATGTCAGTTTACAGCTATATAGTATTAACTTGTTACATGGAAAAAGGAAATAAGGCTTGATTGTTTTTGTTTTGGAGACTTCTTAAACTTACACAGTGTTTGAAATACTTTTTTGAGCCAGGTAGCACAGTGTGCACCTTTGAGTTTAGCTGTACATATTTTCAGGTTGCGTGGTGCGCTACCTGAGTCAGGGAGAAACTACACACAAGAAAATAATGTTGCAATTGCTAGTGCGCCAGTCTGCATTTCGAAAACTGCTTCTAACATTGGTGTTTGTTGTTGTATGTAGCGATGTGTGAGCCAACCTGTACTTGGAGCGGACAGTTGCCCATGCGCCAACACAAGTGTCCCATCTACTCACCTAAGGTCTTCTTAGGAGGCGTCCCCTGGGATATCACTGAAGGTTGGTCACACTCTACCTTTTGTACTAGGTTTTACACAACCATGATTATACAGGCATTGCTTGTCACAATTGTTCTTAGTTTGGTGGGACAAAATGTTCTGTTGGAATGCCTTTCAGTACCTTGGACAATGCCGATATCTAAAAACATTCACAATAAGCTATGGACTGGTTTCCACAAAAAATGGACCCAAATTTTGTATTGGTAATGCTAGCTGGACATAAGGATAAGAAGGAATGATCCTTGCAAATAGTCAAAGTGTCAATTCCTAGCAACTGTGTCAACGTTACTCCAAACATTTCTTTCATCCTAGTTTGGTCTCCAGACTATTTTTAGACCATTAGACCAATTTGTATGATATACTTATAAGGAGGAATGATTCTACTTAACATACGAAGTGCAAGTTGATAGGAACCGTGCTAATCTCAGTCCTTATGTTTCATTCCTCCTAGTTGGACTCCAGGCTGCCTTTAAACCATTTGGACCAATCAATGTGGAGTGGCCGGGAAAGGACAACAAACACCCGCGCTACCCGCCAAAAGGTGAGGATCTCAAAATTATCCCAACTTTTCAGCTTTATCGGGTTTGATACACTTTGTATAAGTTTTTTTTTTATTTACACTTAGATCACAACAATTATAAGAGGGCCTGCATGGGGGGTCCTGACAATGCTCTATGCTAAACTTTGAGAGCCGGCTACATATTTACGCTGAATTCAGGAAGCCTCTCGATTACGCTCTACAATGCATTCCGGGTAGCTACAATGCATGATGTCTAATGAAACGGTGAATTACGCTCCACATAAAATGAGCCAATTACGGTCTACTTTGAATTAGAGTGGTCGGAGTACGCTCTACGTAGAATTAAAACGGTCGATTATACTCTACGGAAAATGGCATGTAGGCCCCCTTACAATTTGACATCTTGCCTGCACCAATGCTTGGAGCCCCGCATTTAAAGCCTTGGGCTTGGCGAGTGGTGGTCAAACCCTGAGTTCTATCCTGGCCTTTCAGTGGCGACTATCGGCAGGTTAGACTGTACAGACTTAATATGAACCTGTGCCCCTCCAAATCAGGTTACGTGTACGTGCTGTTCGAGTCGGACAAGGCGGTGAAGTCGCTGCTCCAGGCCTGCACGCACGAATTCAGCCACGGTGGGGAGTTCTTCTACAAGATCTCCTCCAGACGCCTGCGCTGCAAGAAGGTCAGTTCTGCTTTTAGATATTTGATTATGTTTACCAAAGAAAAACATATTGTTTGTGCTATGTTTCCTCTTCTTCTTCCGTGCCAAACACATCAGGTCAATGACCTGAACAAGACGTCTGTCTCCGTGGTAACTAGTGTAGGGTTACATCATGTTACAATTACATACCAGGATGGGTTTGATTGATTGATTGGTTTGGACTTCTGTTACCATATACATGAATGTGCGCAACCCTTTTTGTCACATTACAGCTAAGGGGAGGGCTGTGAGCTGTTCTATGGCTTCCGTCTGTGCTGGTCATGGCAGTGGCAGTACACCTTGGGTGTCATACAGATGCAAAGGATCCATTGTTCGTTATCCGATTTTTTGGAATTTTAAAGCAACCAAGGATCCATTGAATTGGCATGGGCTTACATTTCTTGATATATGGCCGTTTTCCACTTATTAATAAACAGGTAGAGATTATACCGTGGGTCACTTCTGACAGCAACTACGTGCGCTGTCCGTCTCAGCGCCTGGATCCTGGTAAGACCGTGTTCGTGGGGGCGCTGCACGGGAGGCTGAACGCAGAGAGGCTCGCCAACATCATGAACGACTTGTTCGGCGGAGTGGTGTACGCTGGGATTGATACTGATAAACACAAGTACCCTATTGGTAAGAGACTTTCTTTGCAAGGTGGTCTTGTGGTTATGGCTCTTGTTGATCTACTCAGAATCTGAAGGTTCTGGGTTCGAATCCCTGCTAAGCCACTGTGTTGTACCCGTGAATAGGACACTCCAGAAACACACACACACACATATTTATATCCTCACTTGGTGAAAATGAGTACCTAAACATTATCCACAACACATCAAATTCAAGCCAAAATTTGAAAGATAACACAAGCCTAAGACTAGTCATGAATATGTATAATGTAGAAGTGACCAAAAGTTTGAAGTGTTCTGGTTCACCGAAAAAGGGTTCTTCCCGGTGTGTTCAAACCTTAGAGTCTGGTCTAAGGGTAAACATCTTGAAAGATTATAGTCACCTGTTATATCAAGCCTTCCACAATGTGTGGTAATTTGGTAAATAAGTAAATAACTTGTTTTTTTCAGGGTCAGGCCGAGTGACCTTTGGGAACCACAAGAGCTACATGAAGGCCGTCCAGGCAGCTTTCATTGAGATTAAAACTCCAAAGTTCACCAAAAAGGTCAGGACTTTCCTAGTGTTACTGTGGAATTATAGATAATCCTCAATTTTGGGTTAAACTTGACAAAGTGGGCAAAATATTCAAAGAGAAACAGAAAACGTGCACTCAAAAATTCAAGGTGCTGAAACTCCATCCATTGACATTCAGCGCAACAGTGCAGTTCTAGATATGTAGAAAGTTTTGTGAAAGACTTACCCCTACTCACATGCTGTGTTTTCAAGCTAAGTTGGTAATTTATGATCATTTCATAATCTTGTAGTCCCCCTTTTGTACTTACATTCATACTATAGATATTTTTGCAAAAAAAAAATGAAAAAGTGCTTGTTGGCGATGCACTCATGTGTGAATCTATAAATCTTAGAATGAAGACGTTTCAAATTTGAAATTTAAAATTTGTGAGTGGTAGAATCCAATGGTCTGATTGGTTGAGGGTTAGTTGATTAATGGGTTGCTTGACAGGTTCAGGTGGACCCGTACCTGGAGGACTCCCTGTGCAACACCTGCAACTCGCAGCCAGGTCCGTTCTTCTGCCGCGAGATGTCCTGTTTCCGGTACTACTGCCCCTCCTGCTGGCAGTGGCACCACTCTCTGGACACCCTGCGCCACCACCAGCCGCTCTTGCGCAACAAAAAGTCCTGCAGGTGGGTCAAAGTTCAGCGGAACCTAGGTGTGAGACCACGGCAGCCATTTTGTAAATTGAAACTTTGATTCTTTTTGATATCCACTGAATATTGTTGGTTGCTTTATTGTGCCGTTTTATTAGATTGTATTAATTTTTTGGAGGAGTACGTCTAATTTTGCCTAATTACAAATAGAAATTTTCAAATTGTTGTTTCCTGAAAGCTTTAGTCCAGCTAAATCACTATCAATAAGCTAAAAGTTTTATTAGTAGCCTGTGGAAAATGTTATTCTTCCTACAGCCGTGAGTAAGGGGCCTTTGGAAGAGGGCGGTGATTGATCAGTCCGAGATCTCTGGCAGCTCACAGCGACATGAGCTGCTCATTCGTTGGCAGCAGATTCGTCTCAGCACCCAGCTCGTTTGCTACACGATTCGTTTTGGCAGTGTCTTTATATTCGAGATCAACATATGATTATTTATCAAAGATAGCACATATGATTTATCAAAGATGATTTTATATCTGCCAAAGATGAAGATACGATGATGGCGATACTTTCAGATGTAGTGGGTGCCAATTGCTTTGATAGTGCCTCTATGAATGTTAGACAAGTGAAATAGCTGCATGGTGGATTTTATCTCTAAAGAAGCAATGAATGGTCATCTCTGTTGGCTAGGAGCTTGTGATTTAGAACTTTTTGGAAATAAAGGAGGATTTTTTTTGTAAATTTAAGTTATTTTTGAGTTAACAGTAGAGATGACGTGTTCAAATCTTTACAGTTGAATAGCTGATATTAAGTTCATCATATTTGCAACCAGTATCCTAGTGGAAATTACTTGAGCAGTTTGATAACATTCGCTGTTAAAAAGATTTGCACTTGTGCTTCTTTAAAAGTTAACAGTTCAGCTCAGACATTTGTTCAAACTGCTACAGTTTTGCCTTGGAACGTTTTGGAAACTTAAAGAAAACCACCTATAAAATGTTTTATGTTGCACTTCATAACACTTAACAGTAGTTTGGCAGAACCGTTCTAATTATAACAAGTACTTTAAACATGAAGTTACATCAAC